>NC_060246.1:29356225-29659256 GCF_921293095.1 Ischnura elegans
GTTTCTCGCATCATCATCATTAGTCAATAATGCTAAGATTGGTTTGACGCAGCTCTCCATTCCTCTCTCCTATCCGCTAACTTTTTCATAACGACGTATTTCTTGTCATTTACTTTTTTTGTAACCTGTCCTATGTAACTCATTCGGGGCCGTCCCTTGCACTTCTTCCCTTCCACTAGTCCTTCAACGATTGTCTTCATCAGACCATCGTGCCTCAAAATGTGGCCAACTAAGTTGTCCCATCCTCTGCATAAGGTTTTTAGGAGGTTTCTCTTTTCTCCCACTCTTCTAAGCACTTCCTCATTACTTACACAGTCAATCCATTTTATCTTCATCATTCTTCGGAAGCACCACATTTCGAATTGTGTTCTTCTATTGGAAGAAATTAAACACATTTTTTAAAAATAAATTCAACGCAATGAAGCATAGATTCCCGTATTTACACTGAAAATACGCATTTTGAACAATCTCGCGTGAGATTAGAGGGAGGGGGTCGAGCCAAATCTCACGATGTCTCACTGAGGGGGAGGGAATGGTCCAAAAATCGTCAAATCACATGACGTAATTAATAGACGCACAAAAATGTGTTGGTCTAAAAACTTTGTTGAATGGAGTTACTCTATTTGAAATTCATGGATTCAATTCTCCGTACTTTTCTGGCGAGTAAAACACGCAGGAGAAGAGATGATTTTTTTTCAATCGCTGCTCGTGGGATTTCGAGCCTCCACACATCCAGTGCGGCAAAAACCGAGCGGTCTCTTCTCTGGCGATAAAGGGACGGCGAGGCTGAGCACGAAGATTAGGCGGGGGGAAATAAGCGGAAGAGGAGGGGGGTGAGGGATACGTGTTGCGCAACGCGAGGAGGTTGTAAACGAGAGAAGGGTAAAAAAAAAACGGACGAGGTGGTGACGTATTCAGAGTGACGTCAAACGTGGTTCCGCGAAGGATCGCGTCGCGTGGTTTCGTACGGTTAACATCTTGGAGTGTCTTGCCGAGAAATGAAGGAAAAAAACACAAGCGAAAGGACTATGATGATGATGATGGAGGCAAGCATGAAGGAAGAGTGTGTGACTCCACTTTGCACAAGTTTTCGCAGGCCGGGTAAATGACGAGAATGAAGCCATTGCCGTTCCCTTAAATGGCTTCAGGCGCGCTTCTTTCCTTGACACACTACCCTTCATAATCCATAATTAGCGTAGAATAACAATTCCCAATGCCGATTAGTTGTTCACAGTTGAAGGCGGGAAAGTTTGATGATTGAGATGGCAGGATTAGCACACAGTTAAACAGAGTTAGGAAAAGTTCATTTTAAGACATAATTTCCAAGTCTCTACCTAACACTTGTGATGCCACTTAAGTTACTCCGGTAAAAGGTATTTTTGATTCTATAACAATAAATTTTTCCAATCAGACAATGATATGATAAAAACGATAGCAATAATATAATTGCAGCACAACAGTTGTAAAAATTAATTTGGGGTAAAACTAGATAGTCATACTGCCTTTTAAGCTATACGTATTGCGATAAAGACATAACGGGAACCTGGTAGCATATAGCATGATTCACTGCAAAAAATAACGGTAGGCAATACATATCTGAAAGAATCTAGGCGCAATATAATTAGACAGATGGTAAAAACAAAAGCGAAAAATCTGAGCCAGTAAAAATACAACCCTCGTCCTCACCGTAAAAGCGAAAACAGTGCCAAAGAGCACACCAAAAGCAAGGCGGTGTTTTTGAAGATAATTACCATGGACACAGTAAACAAACGGGCCGCCGTTCTAATCCCCATCTATCGCGACACTATTGTTCTACGCCTCCACTAATCCCCCTCCCGTTCTCTTCTCGTATGACACGTTTTTCACGAGGTCACTTGCCTTCGTACGCTCTCCACAACAAAAGATAATTTAACAGCCGTAATCAAGATTGTACATGGTACGTCCAACAATTTATCACTTTGTCTCAGCTATAATTGAAGACTAGATACATTTCTCTCCTAAAATATTGGTCCCAACATCACGCGTAACGTCTGATGTTTTTTATGAGGAGCTAGCCCCGGTACATTAACGACGCACGCTCACAGCATGGTACCCAAGGTGTTAAATCACAATTGCACTAAATACATCCTATAATAGTTTTCCATACATAGCCGCGTTTCCATACGCGCGTGTGAATGTCGCATGTTTAGGGTAGAGGGACAGTACCACTACGCCATCTCGCACTTCGCGGACTTCTGCATTTCTATGAAATTAAAATTGAATGTTCCAGAGTTGGAATAAAGGAAAATTGATTTAAAAAATATATCCAGATCAAAACTTTACTCAAAATATGACTGATGGCTCACAAAGTAATTCAACCTCAATGTTTGTTTGGATAGGTGAGGGCAGAGCTCACTCTAGATTAAGCCACAGGTGCAGGAGACATACAGGGTTCAGACATACGCAGGGTTCCTTTCCTTTGGCCGCCATGCACATCGAGGATTTCATTTGGGGGTTTTCTACGGCCATACACAGAATTTGAACCTGGGACCCTTCGATCAACAGCCAAGCTCTAACTACTGGACTACCACAAAATACCCTGATAGACAGACAACATAGTTACCTTGGCTAATCTAATAATGGCATCCTTGATACCTAAATAGCAACTGTGTGAAATCACTTATCCGAGTCTTTGTTGGTCGGCACCAAATACCACGAAAGTAAACAGGGATGTGTGTCTTTATGGTAGGATTCGTTTACTTACATGATCGAAGAATCGTCTCCTTAAGATGCACTTTATCAATCCCAAATGTGAATGCACAGTCTGTTACACTCGCGACGTGTATACATAAGAGTGAACACTCTCGCTGTCGCCGCGAGAGAGGCCAACGCACGCTGCCGGGGCGCGAGCGCACTACTGTCTCCTTCGCGTCGTCGACACGACCGACCTCGGGTGAATCAGCAGAACCAAAGCGGCAGAGGAAGGGACGGAGGCGATTACGTAGCGGGAAATGTTATTTTTCCGACAACCGCGGTGAATCACGATCCAGGGGACCAATCGAGGTCATCTTGACCCAGCCGCCGAACTTGACCCCCATTCACTTATCCAATTGTTTCGGGTGAATGAAATTTTCCATGCAGTGGGTAGGTGAACGGAATCAGATCATTCTAAGCGGACTGAACAATTGCTTTCCGAAATGAATTTCGGTAAATTGTAATTATTTAAATCAGTATTTCAAAAAAGCATTGATGATGCTTTTTTTAGGGAAGAGTGATCAGGGCGCCTTTTACAGCCTATTTTATCCCGTTGTGCTCTTAAAAGATGCTAAAATATGCATTTTTCGATAATTATTATCATTATATATTAATTATCATTATAATAATAATAATTTTATAAATAATAATAATATTATTAATTATTATTCAATTATAATAAATACTTCCACCACCACAACTTCGAGGCCAAAGACAGTAAAATATTTCGGAAGGGAGATTTATTAGGAATGAATTTGGATTTATTTGGAGTGAATTTCAAAGGGTGGACTCTCAAGGAGGGAGTACACTCGACGCTCTATTCCGAAAAAAATTGAAGAGATTTGAATTTGATGCTTAGCCTTATTCGGGGGGCACAGTGGTGAGATATCATTGAATCCTTGTACCCATGCGTGGAGCCAAACCTTTGAATGGGGCAGAAAACTAGATGGCTTTTAGCCCTTTTTGAATTGCTTCACTAACACTAATAACACATAAATATTTGACATTAAAAAAAAATAAAGGATGCTTCTAACGTCCGCTTAGCGGTGCCGTAGTATTAATTTAATTCCGTTTTAGTGTAATAATAATATAATTAATAGCATAATCATCAGGGGTAAAGTTTAACTAAATTATGAATTAATTAATAAACTACAAGCATCTATCGCTTCGCCTAAACGCACATTACTCTTTTTTTTGCTCATGTATAAGAATATTTGTAGAATGAAGAGGTGTCACGGCACCTTAGTTACGAAGAGAAAAAATGGCCGCCCTTCAAATATAAGGAATCTTGATGTAAGTAAGGAAATTACCAGCAAGCTTTTGCCACTTCCATATTTTTAAACTCCTAGGTTAGAAATTAAATGCAACTTAATTTGCCCGGAGGAGAATAATATTACATTACACCATAGAAAGCGCAAAACTAAATGCCACAACATTGAGGAATTATCAGAACCTACATTAGAGAGCCATAGGTTCAGCAGTGATCTCTGATGGCGGCTAATCTCAACACCTTATGAATTTTTTAGTGGCACATGTCAAAAATTCGAAAATCACAATTAGTTAGCAAATTATGGATATATCACGCAATATAACGCCTGTGAATTGACTATATGGGGAAAAACCTCTGATGAAGCCATTCACGTGCCCGTCCAAAACGTAACGGAAACCGAAACGCTTTCATTTTTAAGTCAGCCTGTCACGCTCTATCAAAACATGCTACATGCTAGATACGTAGAAAGTATCCTACTAATTTTTGGCATTTTTGCAGAACAGCTACGCCTAAGCACCTTGAAATATCAATTTCCCGGAGAAAAATTTGGAATTCCACAACCGCAAGGAGTTTTTAGTGCAGGACGATTTTCAAAAATTTGGTGATGATAGAACTAATAAGAAAGACCACGTCATGTAAATTTCACGAAATTACATCCGTCAAAAATTTTCCGAAAGTTAAATGATTACTAAGTTGGTATTCGGTGTAGAAAGATTAGTCCAACATTTACATTCCATAGCAACACGTCCATTTAACCCCCCAAGTACAACAGCCCTGTACATTTGGAATGAAATACATTTCGGATAAGTTTACTTTCGATTTTCGATGGTGACTTATTTCGGATAAATTTACTTATCCGAAATAATTCACCATAGAGCATCGAATGCACTTTAACATTAGCGGCGTATTTGTCAGTATTAGGTACGTCAAGCAGAGAGAAATGTATAGGAGATTTAATTTCCACTTAACTCTCTTTTCTCATATCGCCTATACTATGGACAATTTGACTTCATGATATTCGGCGTCCTTAAAATATGACAGATATGGAATAAAAATGTGTGCCATGAATACCTTACATAACATTCAAAGAAAATATCTTGATCCTTCAGACTATTCATCGGAGTTCCTCCTGATTCTTGTCACGAATTTGGGACCTAAACCTGGCACTTTCATTTTTCTTAGTACCATTGAAATACTATTTTAGTTTGGTATGGTGCATGGAGGAGGCGACCGACAGGTGGGCTCATTTACGACTTGAGAGAAGGGTAGGTAAGGAAGGGTGGAGAGAAACCCGGTGTCGGCATTAGTGTGCTCCTAACGAAAGGCGCCAAGGGGACCAAGGCTTAACGTCCCATCCGACGGACGGAGTGTTGCGCTTGAAATGTTCTCCACACAACATTCAAGCAGGGATCGGGCAGTCTCTGAAATATTCTCTGCCCCCGCCGGGATTTGAACCCGAGCCCACGGGGTGAGAAGCGAAATACTATTGTAAAACGTAAACTTGACATACTATATTTATCTCAGTAAATCCATATAAATGGCATTTTGACAGTTAAAAATAACGGACATCATACGCGGCTTTCATAAAAAGTGCAGACATTATAAACGATCAGAAATTCTAAAAAAGATAATTCCGAAAAAATCTAGGAAATTCTCTAATCACTTGAAACATGGCCGCAATGTAGGTCAGCGTCCTCTGCGGTAGTAGGTATTGACGCGCCATAATAAGAGGAAGGAAGCTGGGGACGTAGGTGTGTCTTACCTGGATGCAACTCTCCCACCCGGACGCGCAGCTCCTTGAGTGCCCGCAAGTGGTTCGACTCCGGGTCGCCCTCCTTGGAGTCACCCTCCGCAGACCACCAGGACTTCCTCTGCCCTCCACCAACCTCCTCCTGAAACCAGAAGAATAAAGAAATGATGAGCTCATTCACGACCACGGTGGTCTTCAGCCAAGCTACATACGCAATAAACTACAAGTTTCCTCTCCAATTGAACTCTTGAATTGAAGTTGGATACAATAATGGAACATAATAAAACCAACTGAACTCATAATTCGAAGATTGATTAAATAAATATTTTGGACAGCACCAAAATTAACTTGATATATTTTGTACCTTCGACAGATTAAGTTTATAGCAGCTAACTCTGAAATTAGATGTAGAAACAAAAAATTCAAGCTTAACCCCTACACTTTCTGAGTTTGACATAAAAAATTAAGGGTGACTTTATCAATGGCTCCTTCAATTTCGGTTTTGAATTAAAGATACTGGAAAATTTCCAAAGGTTTACTTAAATTTTCCTTTCACAATCGGTTTCAATATAATTTTACTTTTTCAGGTGTGCAAACTTTATTGGAAGCATTTTTGTCAAATTTCCAGGAACTTTTAGTTACTAATATGTACAGAATTTCACCAAATTAAGCCAGAAGCAACCCTCCATTCCATAACGATAATAAAGCGTATAATGATTGGCATTTCTGAAAATAAAAGGATTATACCCTCGTCCGTGTGGTGCAAAGTATGAAATAATGCAATGATAGGTTACGAATCATATACCCCAACATTAATATTTCTTTCATTGTGTTAAGGAAAGGGTTTGAATATCCTGTTTCGACATATAAAAAAGCTTAAATATTCGGTGCGCGGTACAAGTCTCAACTAACCCCTGAAGCTGTTATGAGGGTACTAAAACAGCAGTGGGTGAACACGAGATTCACGGCAATTCCAAGCATTTGATGTGTACTCAGCGGGGAAATTGGAAATGGAATCAAATTTTAGGAATCATATCATGTTCCGAGTCAATAACGTAATACCATGGAATAAAAACTATGTAAATTACATTATTAATTTTTATTACATTCATCTAAAAATCATATTTAAGAATGCTTAACTACCAAATTTACCAAACAAAAATAACAACCAAATAAAAACCAAACATATCGTAGTGTTAAATGAAAAATAATGCTCTAATCCGAGTGCGATTTATTTTTTCTTAACTGAGGAAACGTGACGACGACGAGTTTACCTCACCAATATAGGACAACATGGATTGAGATTCAACACTACAAGACGTTGAAATCAAACTTCATGTGACCGTCTGCTTGATGTATTAAATCTGCGCGAAAAAAAAATGCGAACTATCACATATAAAAAGGTGGAATGAGAAAATGGCTGCGAGTTTTAACTCTGTGAAGAAAGTTTTTAGGAAAATTATTGCTAATTTATTCATTGTTTCGCACTAGTTATAAAATTCTGTTCATTTAACGGAGCTAACAAACGGAGCATTCATTTAACAGTTCATTTAACGGAGCATTACGAAGTATTATCAAACACAAAAAACTAAAATAATAGTCCGCGTATTCACTCAAACGCCTCGACTTCCGTTGATCTCCACTCGAGAAGTTGTCACCGGGTGATTTTTGTCCCGTGGACAGGACGAGAGACTTGGGGAAAAACTTATCCCAAGGATTTGCGAGTGACATGGGTGGTGAACGGATGAGGAAGGGTTGAGGTGCCACTCTCCAAACGAGGGAATCTCGAAAACCACGCGAGGAGCACTTGAGAGTCTTGGGCGAGGCGAGAAACAGCCACTCCTAAAATGAGGAACCTTAGAGTGCACATACACACACACACCTTGAGGCGGCTGTCCCAATTCTCTCGCGGTCCTACCTTCGATTTTTTTTCTTTGCTTCCCTGCCACGACTAATTACGGGCGCGATGGGCAAGGAAAGAAGGCACGAAATACAAGTGAAATTTCCTTTCAAGAAAAGTCATCGTAGAAGAAAAAAACCACCTCATTAATATGCTCCTGTTCCCGAAAAAAAACTCGTTTCTTTTTTTTAAAACTACTGCAGGGATTTATGAAAATGCATTTCAGGCGTCGTGGCCTGAGGTGGGTGGCTAATGCACGCTCGAGATTGCAGCACAGCATTGAATTTCCAAAAAAGTAAGAAAAAAGCGCACGAGCTCCATTAAAATTCGAGATCGTCCCACCAGCAAGCGACGGAAATAATGCTGCTACTTATCCAGAGTCATGCTTCACGGATGAGAGTCTCGGTTCTGCAGCATTGAAGACACGAAATACTTCTTTTCACACTCAACTGCAGCTGTGGCCTCTCAACCCAGCATCGTCGATTTAACCAACTTTCCCCGATGAAAAAAATCAGACGTTCCTGAAATTAAATGCGAAATCCCAGCGTTTTCTCCAAACCTAAACGCCTGGCCTCGCCATAAGCCAATACGCTAAGGGTCCACTTAGCGAGCGAACGCAAGCTTACCCGCCCGCTTTTAATCTGAATGGCAATTTATAACTTTAAGCTCCGAAAACAGACAAAGGTCCCGATCGCAAGGACAGCTGAACTCGAACGTAGTGAAAACAAACGAATTTTCATTGTAGTAATTCAAACCAAATGATTTTATACACGGATTCAACGTTTAAAAATAAACTGCGGAGAACCACAGAAAATATTAAAATCATAGACAAGAAAGGGAAGGATTGATTTAGAGGTGTGATTCAGGAAGAGCGTAAAAAATTTGCGCGACTAAGAGTGAAAGACGTCATGACAGAATTGTTCTTGTAATTTTACCACAACCATCCAGAAACGTTTAAATTTATACATTTTTCAGAGCTTTTGTTTGGCAGTATGTTAAAGCTACTATTAATACAGACTTAAACCGAACTAAAAAAAAAAGCTAAATATGAGTGGAAGCTAAAAATTCACCCGAAAGCACAGAGTGAGAATTATTTTTCATAGCAATTTACTGCACAGCGTCATGCATGGGAAAGAAAACTTCTCCCTCCCAAACGACCTCGAGTCGAATCGCGGTGTATTACCAAATACAATGACAAGGAACATAATTATTGCACACAACATGACAGCATGTGGATTTGGGTGAGGAGGGAATGTATGCTGATAGCTGACTGACACGGGAGAAAATTTATTTTCTTCGCCAGCGTAAAGAGCATAAAATATAACCGCTGAATTAGTGTAGAATAGAATAGTGTACGGAAGACCGATAGTGTTGGACCTACCAATGAATCACATTAATCATGAAGAGGAGGTGGTTTTACCTCAACTCTAGAGAGTCATCGTGTCGTTCCGTACTGAGAGACAAGCAACCCGAATGTCACGGAAGAATGCACTTCAGGCTCGACCAGAGAGCGGAAGAATAGCGTTTCCGATGGTGTGGAAGATGGTACACGATACCATGGACAGGAAAAGGAGGCGTAGCTAAGCCACGAATTAGTCATTAAAAGCGAGTAAGAATGGTTGATGGAGAAAGTGATGAAGGGTATTGATTGGGAAAAAGGTGGAAGGGGGGAGAGGTGGGTCAGAGAGAGCACAACAATAGATGCACGATCCACTCACATCCTCGGGACGGTGTCCTTCATAGGAGCGCACTGGACCACCTATTTCAACGACTCTTAACAAATACGAAAGAAAGAAGGAGGTTTTAAATTTGTCTCTCAAGCGAGTAAATAACGCATGATTTTTTAATTACTTAACATTATTTAAAATCGTTGTCAAAAGTGTTTTTTTTTCTGGGTAAGGCTAGCAATGACAAAAGGAGTAATTACAATTTTGGTAGATAGTATTATTGCCTTTTCTAGCGTGGATACTACGAGTAGTTCTTTGCTTTATAATAAACAAAACTATTAAACATAAAAATAATTATGACAAGACAGAGCAATAGTAAAATTCCGAAACCTTACGCTTACATAAAAATATCCATTAATTACAACGAAGAATAACCGAAAATAATTGGTTAAAATCTCAGGGCTCCAATCATACGTAAAAAATATAACAAACATTTGGACATACTTAACAACACAGAAGTCAAGAAAAAAAATCAGCGGGATATTTCAGCGATAGAAATTTTTTTACATCATCTCTTTCAAAGCGAGATATTAAGCCGATTCTATATTTATCGCATCCACGGAGCCAATTGTTTTCTTCCCTCTTCGCTACCAAAATTATCTCCTTAATTACTCCCTCTCTCGCGGGTTTGGATGTATTTTGCGTATTGAGAAATAATAAAAAAAGTTTAGACCACACTGTCCTGGAATATTTGAAGGTTAACGGCAGATTTCTCTTTGACCTCCAACAGAAATTCTGAGGGGAAAACTTATGTTGTGACAGCCACGTTATAATTTTAAAGACAAGGAAGAAATCTATATTTCCATAAAAGTACGACGAAAGATACTTGGATATGCATTGCCGGCAACACTTCGAATGAATTTCGACAGAGAAATCACGTCCTTTGGAAAAAATCCAAATTACTCCCAATAAAATTATAGTGATGTTTTACTCATATGAGTATTAATATATCACGTATTCAGAAAATGGTAGACAATACTATGTTATCACATGCAGTATATCTCACTACAAAAGTTATTATTATACAACTACATTTTAAAGATTTTTCATAATTAATGTTAACAAATCTGAGTTGAAAATCACATATTTAATATCACCTTGCACAAAAAATAAATGTATAAACATGTGCTTTCATTTATGCGAGCAAAAACTTATTGATTGAATAATGGTAATAATTAGTAATTATAATTAAAACATATGCCAATAATACACATAATTACACTGAAAATAGACGATACTTATGCACTGAGAACCATACTTCGTCAATCGGCGAGCAGAGCATTATAAAATTATAATATACTATTCTGGAAAAGACAAGTACCAACTTCAATTTCTTATTTTTTTCTACATTCAAACTATTTCGGTCACCACACATTCATGCTTTCCATCGTGTAACGCATTAACATCGAAAAACGTTATTTTCATCGGCACCGTAGCACAATCATTATCACATTAGTGCATCACAAAACAATGAAAGATACGTTCCCTCAAGCCGCTTAAAAAATCTTAGAATAGAGAAGAAATAGGTTTCGGAGCGGTCTGCGGCGGTCTCTGCCGAATTCGTGATCAAGAACGTCGTTTTCACCTCACTTGTATTCTCCGTGATCTTGAAAAATGCCTAGCGACAGCTTTTTCTTTTTGTAACCCAGCTATTTTAGCGGTCACGAGCAATGAACGACGCGCAAAACTTTCCCTCCCATGAGAGACCGACTGAGTGGTAGAAAGTGGTGCCTCGTCGAGTAAAATGTGTAAGGGAATCGAGGATAATGAGGAGGGGATGGCGGAGCCAAGTGGTAGATGGATGGTAATGGAGGAATTCCAGACGATTCGCAAAGAAACTGAGGAGAAAAAAATATTTCGGAGAGCTGAACTCCTGCCACTCGTGCAGAGGGATACAAATCCAGAAATAAGTGCCGCTCCTTAAATACTTTTTGTTCCGTACTGCAATGTGACCGATAAAGAAATATTTTTTCTGAAAATCTCTCCGCTAGCAGCAAGCAATACATCGCAACGCCCTTGAGGATTGACGAGAGAATTGAAGACTTTGCTTTTTGGCCTTCAAAGATAAGGGACATATATTCGGGAGAATTTATAGACCTACAGGGGTAAAATACAATGGGAAATGGTTATTTAGATAAATTCTACCACTATGTCTTCTTTTTGAAGTTATCTTATTTCTCGCATGTCATTGGGATTGTAAAAAATAGTAGCATCATATAAAGGCCATTAAGAAATGGCAATTCTTCAATTACGATAGCTATAAACTCCTACCGATATCCCATACCACTGTTGCCTTCAGAGTCTCAAACTAGGGGGAATTGAAAGATGGTAAACTTTCCAACTTAACCTATTTTTTATAAAGGAAATTACCAATATACTATGCCAACACACGTAATAAAATATATAAACAGGGCAAGACAATTTTTTTTACTGATTGTAAGAAGGATAAGTAATGCTGATTTTTATACTTCAGGAAGTCACGGGAATATAAAGTTTAAACCGGCAACATTGCAATTAAAATCAAGTACTTATATTTAAGCTATTAAGTAGAACCTCGGAACAACACTGATTATTCAACACCTTTACGACAAATATACAATCGATACGATAATTGAGATCCATCGCAACGGGTTAGAAATCTCACTCCAAACTGACATATGCCACCGATGGTAGAGGGATGGCGGCCATCAGTTTGCGCCGAGGAATGAATAATGTAAGACGTCATGGAGGCGCCGCGTGACGTCTTCCGCCGCTGCGCCACTCTTCATGCCACGGGTGATACACGGCTGAAGGTAGCACCGGAAGCAGGAGAACGAAGAGCGCCCAATCGGGTGATCAAATAAATCCAAAAATAACAAAAACCACTCCTCGCATAAAGAGCATTAAAACTTCCCTCAAAGAAAAAATATATATCCCGAAATTCATGACGGATTTTCTACGATTTGTTTTCCAATGGCATCTTAGTTCATTTCCAATGACTTGGCGGGAGAGACATCGACCTTATCATATGCTGTCGATGACTGTCATGCACGAGAGGAATTTTTTTGAATCGGCCAGATAGAAATCGTGATTACTATCATTTTACTTTCATTACCTTTTATTTATCGTCACCATATTACATTTTATTTATTATCATTTACTTTTATTACCTCTAGACTCAACTCGATACATTAACCGAAGACAAGAGCAGTATGACTTAAAATGAAAGAGATGAAAACATAGATAATTCAATCATTTCCTTTTAAATTATCACTATATACCACTATAAAAAATTAAGAATATATTTCATTTTTCAATTGTAGTTTCAAAAGTACTTCCATTGAATGATTATCCCAAACCTCACAATGCCGGTAGGCTGATATGCTGGCCCTTGTCGGATGCTACAAAATTTGGTATGTTAATAAACGCAAATTTGTTGCCATTGTGATTATTAAAATACTTTTTCCTCCATAAAAATATTGCTCTTCCCCTCCTTCCACAGTTTGAACCCCGAATATACTTCCCGAATTGGGAAGGAATGTAACACATTTAATTAAATCGCGCATTAGAAATTATTGAAAATCTGAAATCGTGCAAACTTTCTGAAAACAGCCATTGCAGCTTTCGTGCGGTCAACTAAAAATGGGCCGACAGTAAAGCGTATACGTTTTTATCCATCACATTGTACAGCCAAACAGGATACAACCCTAATTGATTTCCCAATCGAAAAGGACGGCTATTAACTGCTCACATCATTCAGGTAACGCATTTGTGCGGGGTGGGGAGAGGCGAGTATTCTGTGCGCTCGCAGCGGCCCGAGGGATGCAGTCTTCAATGACGCCGGGGAGAGTGTAGGTCACTGACGCCAACGTCATTGAGCACGTTTTCGGAGGAGGAGGACTATGTGCCCTCGGCACGCGCGACAACACGACCGCAAGCCATCCACCCACGAGACACCCGCGCCAAAGGACACGCGAAAGCAACGAACGGGGACGAGCGAACGTTTCGAGTAGGAGGCAACGGGGGGCGGATGGGAATGATGGGCCGGCCGCTGCAGGCAAAACAGGTTAAAGGGGCAAGTGGTGAGGAAGCATTTGGAGGGTCTTATGCTGGCTGCTATGGAAGGGCAAAGGGGTCACATAAACACAATATGTGCCCACTCGAACTTTCACAGCCGCTTAAAACACGAAATTGTGGAAATATTATCCAAAAATCATTACCGTAAGTATAATAACGGGTTGTTTAGGTGTGACTTTACGTGATTGTAGTGCTTTTTTTTCTTTGCGAAACAATATGGTATAAAACGCTTTGCGTACAGTTTTTCATTCACTGGATCCGAAACTGACCACCAAATTTGATATAATTATACCAAATAAACAGGATTCTCGGATTAGCTCGAAGCCTGAAACACACTCATTTTCCACACAGCGGATTAAGAAAAACAAGAGTGGAATACAAAATCTTTAACTCACAAGATAACTGAGCGATGCGATCCAAAACGGTTTATTTTCAGGGGAGATAAACATCACAGAAGGTCAATTAATCGAATCAACGGAATATATATTAGGGAATAATTTTCTCTTTTAAACATTCAACTGACACAGCCAGCGGCTGTTACAATAATAGGATGTCTTAAGATAAATAAAAAACAAGTAACCAAAATTACCAAGCCGTAGGGATAAATCGCAGCCTATATAATTTTCTAAAGATGTATTTCAAGTTATTTATTGACTGGAATAATTTCTACGTGTTAAAAAAATGGACAGACTGGGAATGGACGAATATAGTTAAAATCAGTGAAACGGCAAAAAGAGTTAGGTCGAGGAGAAATCCTTGCGCTGATCTGTCATGACATTCCATTTATATCCACTTGAAATACGAGTTTTCCATATAGAGTATACTAAATCTGTGCAAAGTTGCATTTTCTTATACTATATACTTAATCATTAAGAACGAAAGATACAAAGGAGAGAATGTAGGCACTATCTGCGAACCGAATTGCGAGATGAGAGTGCTAACGGCTAATGCGCCATCAAACAAAATCACAACACCTCCAAAGAACAATAACGATTTGACGAAGTTAATTTGAACAAAAAATTAATAAATCATGAATTGCGCAACTTTCACTGTGTCCAATTGCCAGAGTAACAAAATAACTAAAATCTCTCTGTTCTCCAGTCTATATTTCATTTATCTTCCACTTGTGATCCTTTTATGCAACGATGCGACGGTGATCTAGTCCGGAGCGTTCAACGCTGGCTAATCAAAGACTTCTGGTGGGGAATTAGCAGTTGCGAGAACACGCACCCCAGGCCAGGTGACACTTCTCAAATTACACGCAGAACGTGTGATGAGGGAAAGAGCATCCCCACATTTTCACTGGTATGGAAAAAATGGGCTGATACGGTTCCAAACGCACAGGATGTTGTGAAATTTGAAATCTGCAACTCGAGATATCGGGTTTCTCTGATTACCCTTCCCTTAATAAGCAGCGCAAAAAATTGACCCAAGCCCTTAGCCGGGCTCTACAAATGCTCGAAAAACATAAAAGGGGAAATGAATAGAGAAGTTAAGCCGCGGCCAGGCTATGCATTTGTATTTACTAATCAACTGATCATTCGTAAAGAAGCTTGATCCAGCTTTTAGATCATGCCAGTTTCCTCATGCAATAAAAGCTTAAAGTCACAAATGTAACATATATATTTCTGTTTGAAATAATGCAGTTGCTTCTTCAGTTTCCTCGGAATGAATGATGATTTTCCATTTCTCGGGTTATACCGCGTCTTGATTCGTTGCTGACAGCAATTTCACCAATGATCATCCCGCCGTCTACAGATCGAAGGTGGCCTGAAGATGCCATGAGGATCACTGACGAATTTGCTGTCAAGGCATTAGCGGTGTAACCAGCGAAAGTAATACACATTGTTATGGAATTACTGCTTGAATTGCGGAAGTATGTTGAGCAAGAAAATTGAAAGCAATGTCTTTGGGGTGCTTAAGAAACAACTGCAAACGTTCATACAACAATGAGGCAACCATTGTAACCACGCCCACTTCAGTAAGTGGTATTCACGGATACAAACGGAGACTTTACAAACATAAACACAAAAACCTAAGCCTGAATCCGAATTGGACCATGTCCAACGTAATTCCGGTAATGAGTAAAAAAAGAGTGACACGATATCTTAACCTTTCTCTGTAATTCTTAGCAGAATGCACAAAGCAATATCAAAGTCTACCGGGGTGAATAACTTATTTCAGCTTCAATGACGATAGAGCGAAAAAGATCATTTTTACAAGCCGCAGCCCACATAATGAGATCGCCGGCCCCAGTTTTCATTTCATGTAATGCCAAGAGACTACGCCCTTTCGCGAGGCATATCACCTTGGCGATCCAGGCGAAAGTAGCCGATCCGGCAACAAAGAGAAAGGAATTCTGTCGGTAAACTAAGCGTTAGGCGTTACTCTGACCTTTCCCATAAATTTCAAATCGAGCGGTTAGCCATTCTTTGGAATCCATTCATGGACATTAAAACCCTTTGCATTCCCTGATAAAGTGGAAAAATTCGTTAGTTAGATAGCCTTCGTGACAAATATTTCTTTTTGCCTCCGAATTTTAAAGTACGTTTCAATAATGTTTTTAAATTAATATAATACTCTTCCTTTTTCAACGCCAAGGATATTATGCCCTCAAGCGCTGACAGAATACACTGAAATTATTCTGAGGAGTATCAAGCTCCCGTGGATGAAAATCTCGTTTGTTGTCGCGTTCATTTGCCCGGAAAATGAAGTATCAAACTCCAGCATTCTACGCATTTAACGACTGACCCATATTTCACGGTCTAAGGAACTTGCGGGGGTGGGGAGGGAGAGAAACCCCTCGTCGCTTCCCTCCCTGACTTGGGGGAAGGAGAGGAGGAGGAGATGGGGGCACGGCACGTCAACGCCTGACAAACCCTCACACTCTCACATGCAAGGGGCCGGCTTCAACGCTGCGGTCTTTTTTTCTTCGGAAAAAAAGGAGAGGAAAAATAAATCAGGGGAAAAAATGTGAAAAAAAATAAATAAAAGGATTCTCGCTGAACCGAGGTGGCCTTTCAGAGCGCGCGGCGGGGGTCAAAATGAAAAGGTCAGAGTCAATGAATCCGAAAGAGAGAGAGAGAGAGAGAGATAGAAGGAGGATGATGGAAGGGCCAATGTCCGAAGCCGCCGCCCACTTACATACATATATTCACTGCGAGAGAGGCGCGTGCGACGGAAATTGCATAGCGACGCCCTGCCGCCATGGTTACCCACACACAAACAAACTCGCGCTCGGCCCATTGCACACGGGAGCACCAATATGTCGGCGGCGCGAAAAGAGAAGGGTAGAAAATGAGGAGAGGAGGCAAACGACGCGTTTAAGGGCTCCGGACACAAAAGGAAGACCTCACGCACGCACCGTGTGGACCTTCAACCACAGTCGGATGGCCACGTCACAAAGAATCGATTCACTCCACCACCTAACCCTTTCGGATTAGGTTGCACTAAAAATGCATGGGTAGACCATTAAAACTAGACTAGACTACTCGAACAAATTGATTTCCAATGTCCTCCTTCGATGGATGTTGCAATAGAGCAAGACGAAGATATCTCATAAGAGTATGGAATGTGTAATTTATTCAATGGAAGACAACTCATAAAATGGTATCATTAAAGTTAAAAGAAAACCTGGCAGGTAACCTGTTTGGCAGGAGGACGGCTCGACGGTAGCTGAGAAAATCGCGTATTACAGTGTAAGAAAGTTGATGCAAGTCAATATTTTTTTAGTTTACGCAATGAAACATCACAAACGTCCAATACATTCCTTGATAATGATAACAGAGCTGGTAATTGAAAAGTTGAGCTAAAGTATCATAATTGGTGCGAGATGACCTGGATGTAGTTACCATCGCGGTTCTTAGAAAAAAACAGTGGAAAATAGGAAGAGGAGAAATTTTCCCTGGTAGCCAGACCAGGGGATTCATAACTATTTCATTCGAGAAATTAATGCCAAAAATTTACTTCGTTTCCTACGCAAGAATATTGCGGCCAAAAGTCAAACCTGAGAATATAAATCTGATCGAAAAAACTGAAAATATTGCAAGGTTAAACTAAGCAATACGAAGGAAAGCAACGCATAAAACAACTCACATGGGTGCAGTTTGTGATAAATTAATCGATGGTGCATAAAGAGAGAAATTTTTGACAACGTCAAAGTCAAAATGAATTAGCTATTGCGCTCCACGTAAGAAAAGTCTCCATTGAATAACAAAAAATTATCTTCCACTCTGACTGATTACCGAAGTCCTTTGCAACAGTGAAAAGTCGAAGGATGCTGTGCGAAGAAAAGTGCTCTCAAATCTGGCATAGATACTCCGGGAGGTCATTGAATATTTCTCAGAAATATCATACGCAGAACACAGTACCATTATGCTCTGGAGTCACGTTCGCTTTAAAATACCCAATTACGTACCCGAAATTAATTTTAGTAATAAAAAAGTAGCAAACGATAAATTTTAAAATCGTCATTATTTCCTGTCAGATATTGAAACTCATAAGAAAGTTTTCACTCAGAGCAACTAATTGGAAGCGTGGGTTCCATAAATGCGCATATCCACTCAGAAATTCTTAAACAAAAAACTTTCACAATATATCTTCAAAGTTACAAAAGCTATCACTTCAACTCTTCACCATTAGTAATTAATATTCCAAACAATATCCGTTCATCGATTATAGTAGCCCCAGGTGTATTTTTAAAAACTGTTCATCCCAAATTGCTGTGAAGTTAACTCACGCCTTCACGTAAATCACTGCTTCAATCACCTTAAAGAATAAGTTATATTACGCGAGAAAATATGCAAAGATTAAGTCTAATCCATTCTGGAACTCCGATTACGACTCAAATGTTTGCGATAGCTATAAATGCTTCAATATAAGAGAAAAATGAAATGTGCATTTACCCAATAGACTTCCCATTCGTAGCAAGTTTCCATTTTTGCTGCGGATATCTTGTGGAAGAAAGCAAGTCAGAAATAATACTAGCCACTTCTCAAAGATACAGTGATACAGCAGGTGCTTCGAAGTCACGTGACATCGTGATCAGATACCGTATCGCCTTGATGATAAAAATCCAACAGATAAAATTCATCATCTTATAACATGTAATGGGATTTTTCTCCACTACCATCAATGAAACTAGTCTATCTTATCGTAAAAACATTTCTCGTAGGCGATGGCAATACCAAAGTTTCTTTACAAATTGATAGCATTATTTTCTAATAGAAATTATCTTCCCATATATGGTCACAAATTAAGGAATCTTCTTATCTATCGAAAAAAACTGCATTACGTCGGATATTCCAACGTACTTCGACGGTTGCTGATAGCTTGGCACCACAATTACGGGATGGAGAACTTGGTACACAGAATTTCTGAGATTCCTTGGAAGACAAGAATTCCGATTTAAAATGTGATTCACTATCAGTTTGAAATCCAAAGGATTTACTTTGCAAAGAAAGGTTACATTTATTGAGGAATAACATGAGATACTATTTCACAGTATATTTAATTCATTAGACGCATTTCAACGCCTAATAGAATTAGAAAAATATAGCACTACAAAAACAGTTTAACACAACAAGCGGATAAGAACACGAATCCTTCACAAAAATAATAACAAGATTAATATTTTTACGAAGAATTTCATGCATAAATGTGCTTTTTTTATTTTGAAAGAAGTGTTAGAATTAACATTAAAGGATATACATAATAAGCGATAATGATTAGACACGACTAGACAGAGCTATAATTGGATTAATGATAAAAAATTTGGATTCTTAAATTTAATGATTTAATCTAAGCCATAATATTTTGAAGCGTTAAATTTCAATCGTTCAAGTCATCCCTTAACTGAAGGTGACAAACTTCAGTTAGTTTTACTTGTTGATTAAAGGTGAATATCGACCTGTCCGAATTTGGGAAACTAAAGTTTGCAAAACAGGCCAATGTAATACAAAGTTTTTTTTTCTAATTTTCACATGAAGCTCATCCGTGTGCCATTAATACAATGAAAATAAAGGCCAAAATTCTAAGCATAAAGACGAAATATACGCCTTCTATAACTTGCAAGCATTTGGCTTATGATAGCACTATCTAAAAGTATCAGAAAGATTAAGACTGCATTATCATTTTTCAAATTAAATGGGTGACTACTTTCAAACTGTAACTTATAGCTTTAAGTAGTCACTCAAATTTTCCAGAGATTTAGTATAAGTTTTAATCATTGAATTTTTGTGCTGATTTTCCCAATCATTAACTTGGAGGATTTACATGTTTACTTACCATAGTAGGGAGGACCAATGATGGTGAGGTACACTCGATTTCATTACGCAACAGATATTTCGAGTTCGTGTCTCTCGACAGAACAACACGGGTTCCGTTTTGCCCGTTCGTATTAGCATTCCCTCTTTGCATTTGCTCGGTGACCATCTCGAAAACAAGGAGATAATTACCAGAGTCCTTCACACCTCCGCACATTAGCGAAGAAACAGTAGCCAGCGTTGGGTTAGCGACATGACACAGATGGGGAATTAACTTCGTTAAAAGCAGCAAAGCGGGGGCGGCGGGGTAAAGTACTCGCCTGACGCCGAAGACCGCGGGTTCGAGCTCGCCTGGGTGAATTTCCCAGGGCATGAGTGTCTGTGATCGTTCCACATGATTGTTCGTTGAATTCCCTCTCTGTTAAGGCCTTAAATGCGGTATAGATAAAGAAAAGTGATACGTAAGATACTATGTAGTATCTACATTGTAGATTGAGGAATGCAAAATCATTCATCCTCATTACACAACTAACTTATCAGCTGCGCGCATTTTTACAAAAATTAATCACTTAGAATTAAAAATACCTACATATTATGTTCACTTTCTATCTTGGAAAACATCTATGAGTGATGTGGACTAAAAAAATCTGAGTAAAATGCATGAAAAGCAAGTCATCATTTAACACCAAAAGTAAGGTCCGACTTGGAATAGCCAAAAGGGATTGGATACGAATTTACCAAATAGTTATCAGAAATCATCTTTAAGTTTCGTGTAGGTCAATTAAGCCAGGTTACTATCATTACATGCTAGCTCAGCAAAGAATTTCATCGATAGTACGATGAGCAGATACGAAATTTAAAAAAATGTAATGGTAAATCGTCAGATTTTTGGAGGAACAAGAATTTACCAGTAAAAACTCACTGACTTTGAAGAATATAAATGATGTATCCCGCAGAAATGAAACAAACCTACACGAAAATTTATGAAACAAGAAGCATGTAATTAAAAACACGCATTCTAATCGTTAAGAGGGGATTACACGGAATATTTTACAGAGAAAGACAAAGGCCGCCCAATTCACAAAGGAAGTACATGGCCGGATGGAAATAAACCCAATATATAATTGAAAAAATCATGAGTTACTAACTTAAAGGAAGCATAAAACACAGAGAGTGGTATTGACGTAATTGTTAGTCAATTCATCAAATGCTCTATTCACGCTTCCGTCCCCTAGGACATTAATCAGCAACAATGGAACCGATCGAGGAAGTAGAAGGGCGTGTATATTATTATCACCTCGGCGTCGAGACGTAGTCTATACCGCACGGCGCTTCCCAAAATTCTCTGCAAGTAGATGGGGATGGAACAGTTATTGACGTAAGAACCATGCGGTGAGGAGGAGGGTGGGGGTTAGAGGGGTGGATGCGTGGTGCTGAGCAAGTGAGCGAGGGGAAAGTTTGGATGGAACCAAGATCGGCGAAGAGGAGGGCGCCAAATAACCGGCAAATTTGGATTTCAGTCACGCCCTGGCGTATTTAAAGGCCCAGGAGACGAAGCTGCCATAGGGAGGAATGGGGACGGTGGAAACGGGTTGGAATGTGAAGTTGGGGGGCTGACAACGGACGCAGAACTATTCATCATCATAGAGTCGTCTATATATGCACTTTGTTATCCGCATGAAGGATAAAAATATAACAATAGGTATGAAAAATCAGCGAAATACTTTATGAGGCACTTTGTCAATCTACCATCTTCCGGTAGATCTATCAGCCACAAAACGTCGACGATCAAATGTCCAGATAAATTTGAAATTCCTTTACGGCTATGTACATAAAATTACTTAAATAATGAATAATTTAATACGAATTGCTCCAAACAAATGAAGAGCAGTAAAAATTTAGTTGTTAGAGATATCAGTAACTCGCACAGACCCTTAGGTTAAAAAAATCCGAGGAAAAAAACGGATGCCTCGATAATCTATCATAATTGTTAAGTTCCGACTTTTTTTCGCAGAAAATAGAAATAACCATCAAAAAATAATTTGAGGAGTACCACCGAAGAAGACTTTACGGTCGGAACACTTGTAAGGAATATTTCAGACCAATTAAATTGGCGGATCAGCCAACGAAACACTGGAGTTCTCAAACCCAACAAGTTAGAATACTTGGGAAACTGGCGTTTACGATGACCCGTCGCTCCCGCCCAAACGGTCTCTTATCGAGACTCGCTACCAATTTAAAATTTACGGGATAATACTGAAGTTTCCAAGGTATTTTAGGTAGACCTCAATCGGAAGTTTTTTGCATAAAAAATAAGAAAACTTTCCCTCGGTACTTTCTCGAAGGTAATTTTTTTAAATTGAAATACAGGTTAATACATACAACGATTTACTCTACAGACCCTGAAAATCTTAAGACGATAGTACAAGTTTTTAACTATTCGGAGTCTAGGGCTCGAGATGTGTGTATTTCAAACACAGGTCTGGGGAACTGTTTCCTTCCCTGGGATCTCCCAAAACAAACCTTTGCGCTCAGCTTCCGTGCTGCAGAAGGGTCCTGGGTTCCAATTCCGGGTGAATCCTTTTGAAAATCCTCGAAGGATAACCCGGGATTTGAAGCCGGGACACTTCGGTTAGCAGTCACGCAGTCTACTCACTGGGCTGCCAAGCTCCAATACAAGGAACTCGGAATGCGCAAAAAATGTAAAAAAACGAATGATGGATAGGGAGTGATCTCTCCTCTTAACAGGTCTTTTTCGCACCAGTGACAGTGGACACCAGAATCAGCGTCGGGGTTATAGCCATCTATGCTGTTTACAGCCAGATCACGAATATTAAAGAAGAGGATCCTCAATTCAGCCGCTGTATGTGTTGTCAACCACCGCGCATTTAAATGGGTTTCCAAAAGTCGCCACTAGCGTCGCTGCCGGACAAATTGATCCGAGTTTCACGGGAAAATAAGGTATAATTAGCGGTTTAAACTTAAATTTATACACATGATTATATGATCTTTCAAATTCATTATTTATCAAAGCTATTAATTACAATATAAAAAACACTATACTGCCAAATACTGGATAAATGTGGATCGCATTGCACCCATGACCGTGCCGCGGATATTTTTTTTAAACCGATAGAAATGCTACCAAAAAGGCAATAGAAATCAGCCTTCAATGAGATGGAATTGGGCCTCCCTTATGCAGTCCCCTTGAGCCAAATACTGATCGTGCTCGGCAGGGGAAGCCTTAGTATATTGCTTATCATATTAGGTATATTCAAAAAGAACTCTGAAGACCTGACGGTAACGTTTCCGTGATAAACTCGACGTCATCATCACTGGTCAACAATCCGAAGATTGGTTTGACTCAGCTCTCCACTCAATTCTCATATTAAATATTCTTTTCACACCTAGGAATTTTTTTGTCTTTCACATCCTTCCTTACCCGTTCCATATATTTAATTCGAGGTCTTCCTTTTCCATTCTGGCCGTATTGACGCATATTCCCAGCGGACGACTTCCACTATCATTACTGTTGCGGCAGGTCCCGATGAGCTTTTGATTCCACGTCGTTACGACTCACGAAAAGCCTTTCACTTTTATTCACTCGAGAAAAGCTTTTTAACGACTAGCTCATCCTAAAAAGACCTCTAGAATTATGAGGATGGGGTGAGTAATAATCCCTGTGAAGAATAAAAAAGTCCAACGGAAACAATAGGATGAGAGGACAGGTTCAAAAAACAGGAAGAGAGTTTTTATAAGAGAGCATCATTTTCGACGATAAAACCGCTTGTCATAAAAAGCGAGCTGCTGCGCGGGAGAGGAGGACCTTCAGATTAGTTCCAAGGCTAAACACTCTCCAGGTTAATCCGCAGGCGCTGCTCTTCAAGATGGGAAATGGTTAACGGATGGCGTCAGCAGCATTTATGTCATGCGATCAGCACCAAAAATAACCACAATACCAAGAAACTGCCCGTCCGATGATTTTACAGCTTTTCCCTTTTTCATATGCTGCTGTTTCGCAACGAAAGCGAATCTGGAAGCGAACGGACTCAAAATATCCCATTTCCGCATCTCACGTCATAAATTCAAAAATAGAAAAAAAAACAATTCACCAAGTGAAGAATACTGAAGAGTCCACGGAAATGTGATTCTATAAAATCCACACGCTACCCAATAAGGGACTATGAATACTTTAAAATGTTACGCCTCATAATTATTGTATTCACGTACTGACGTCATATTAAGGGGTACACATATGTGAGGAAAAAATAAAGGGCTTTTTCCTATTCTCACCTTCCGGGAAGATAGATCGAGCTCAAGATATTAATGCTTTTGTCTTAGTTCGCCCGCGCGAAGACTTGCTCATATTTTTTATGTTATTGATAGGCTTAACGTGCTGATCAAAAGCGGTGGATCCCGTTGAACTGTCACAACAGATTAATTAAATAAATTTCAGCATTAATTTCAAGCGCGAAAATAAATACATTTCTAATAGGAAAATTATATAAAATACAAGACACACAATACTATTTCCTGAGGAGGAAGCAACTGCAGACGTGATGAATAAGAGTCCGCCGAAAAGGCTTTCCGAAAACAAAAGGGAGTCTTTGTCGAAACTTAAAGCAATTCACGCATACGTAGTTGCAGACAAAAAGTAATGAAACATACATCGACCACTGCTGGATAAGGGCGTCATTAATTTAATCAACAAAACAAAGATGATTTCGGATGGCGAAGGGGGCTCATTAACATATAGTTACATAAATTCTATAGCCTCCACAAAATTTGATGATATTTATCTTTTTTTATTTAAATTTAAAATTGCGCTCATATTTATTCTTACCGTCAAACTCACATAACATTATCAACAATTTACTAACATATTTCATCTTAAAGGCTACGTCTTGTGCTATTACATCTTACATGACAGACAGTTTCGCCGCTTTCAATTAACGCAGGCCTCATCGCAAGGAAGAGCTGGGTATTTTGTTAGAGAGCAGGAGATATGTTCTCAGAAGAGATAACTCATAATGATTTATATTGCTTTCAGTCAGGCGAGAATGCTTTTTTATTTATTTTTCATGCAAAAAGTAAGTTAGAAAATAAAAAATGATACAAAATACGGGAGCAAAAAGCTAAATATTTTGGGCGACTTCATCAACTCCTAATTTTATTTCTCAACATGATACAATAATGAAATTAATTATTGGAATAATGACGTTTATCTTACAAAAAAATACCACCGAATCGATTATAATGGAAAATCACATGTCTATAGTCAGATAACTTCGCACGCCTTGACGTATTTATAAGCCATCTTCCTAGCTTTTTTAATTTTTTTCAAACTTTATATATTAGGTGAAGCAACTTGATAAAAAAATTGACGATTCAAATGCCGACCATCAATACTCGAGACAATCAGATATATCTTTTTAGATACCTAGAAAATAAGTTTAGCAGGCAGACCGATTAGATTGCTAGCGAATTTGGACAAAGCTAAAGGCGATAGCAGGAAATACCACGATAAATACAATTCAAGGTGAGCAACAGCATGGGAAAGTGGGAGAAGATCGGATAGTAATTTCTAACGGCTTGGTATGATTTTATTATTTTATCCTGAATTTGAACATCAATAATCCATTGCTCATGAGTGCACAACATGAACTTATACTTAATAGTAACACAGCCTCACAGCGATAGTACTATTAATAACGCACCATATCTCCACTGAGCACCATAATTTTTAAATTCAATTATTTAAAAAATCCCGAGCACCACATTTTTCATTTAAATTTAATTAATTTAAAAATTATGGAGCTCAGGATTGCCTATATTCCTCTACGTTTATCACAATAGTTTTTCTAAATCACCATTAATACTAATACCTATCATCACAATCACCGGCTATTATCAGGAATATTCTACTATCGAATAAATGTATTGGGGAAAAAACATTTGATTTTGCTAAATAACCCTGATTATAACTTTGCTATATCTGACAGAGCTAACAGAGGGGTAGTAATGGATGAACAAACATCTACGACGGTCGACGGCGCATATTTGTGCCCGCATTCAAGCTCCCAACCGTAAGCAACTCAAATAAGGATGTTCTGCCTCAATTAAGCGGATGAAAAGAGCAGAGAGGAGGTAATCGCTTATTGGATTGGAAAAAGGGAATGTTGAGAGAGATAGGCTTGTAGCAGAGTCACCTTCGCTACATCTTTCCTATCATTGCGGTGACAATAATTTCCACGTGATACAAGTCGCTCCCAACATTGCACCTAATGAATGAGGTGAAAATGTGGCGCGAAATGCGTGACATCTGTCAAAAACTAAGTAATTAATATTATATTGAGATCTGCTCTGGGGAAAACACAATCGGAACTAAATTGATTGGTGTAATTCCGAATTACGAAATGTGTTCATATAAGCACACCGTGGGGTGGGGATAGGAGATAATCTGATTTATATACACTACTTTCTACTCTATAAACAACATTCGCAATGCTTTGTCGATATTAAGGCAGATGATAAAGCATTAAATATATTAATTTATTCACATTTAAGCGCAATTTCAACAGAGTACGCACCTTATGTGTGTATTTTTACTCGTGCGTGAGACTGAGTACACAATACTTGTTTCATGCATTTCATTTTTTGCAATTTACACAAATACACATTCAAATATTTTGAATGAGGAAAATGCCGGCGAAACATTTCTGCAAATCAATGTTATTCTTGGCTTACATTATTGCACTGTTCACATTATTCTTAACTTATCCAGCTAGCGATCAAGCTTCTCCGCCAATAGCAAAAGCCACGGTAATAACAGAGTCAAAGAATTCCTACGCGAATCCTCGCATGATAAGAGATTCATGTAAATCTAAAACCGGGAGAAAGCTGACGAAAATGCAGGTGTTTACTCCGAGCAATAGAGTTCTCTGATCTAAATTTTCGTCAATAATCTACATGATCATATTATTACCCCAACAGCAGACTCCGAAAATGTAACGCTGTCACAATATTCAATTTAAATATCCGAGTGATTAGCCATATAATTCTAGGTCGAATCCTCTCGCAATCTCTCAGCATTTGACATTGCTGCCGAAAATCCAGGCGTAAATTCCGGAGAAATTGAACTCTCCATTCTTAATCTTCTTTACCACGTGATAATGCCACTACACTAACATCAGAGGCCATCAATGTAAACATAGAGGCGTAATGCTTGTCTTCTCCATGACACCCATTGTTGCTGGCTTTCTTTTATCTATACCAGCTGCAGATAAGGGAGGAGCACTTTGTGAGGGTAAAGAGTGCGGGATGTTGGAGGGGGGGGGGGGGCAGAGTTTGCTCTCTTGTCCAACCCCCGTTTTACCCTTCTGCCCCACACTCCCATGAAAGCAACGCTGAAAGCCATCTGCCCCCGGGTGCGGGGGGGGGGGGGGGGGGGGGGGGGGGGGGGAATTTCTAAAACAAGAGAGCAAGGCCGCCCACTCCGGTCACGTCGTCTGGGCACCGAGGTGGAAACACGATGGCGCAAAACCGAAAACTTTTCCTCCGACGGCATCCTTAATTCAATTTCGCCCTCCTCGTCAGCAGCCTCAACTCGTTTTCTCCACTTCCACCCAACCACTCACTTCATCTCGCAAGAGGCCACTGTTTAATGAGGTTATTGATTATGAATAAATCACACCATCGGGTCGCAAGTGCATGCGCGACTTGAAAATTACAGATAAGACGTTCCGCTTTAAATCAAGTAACTGGGCAGTCTGAAACCAGCCCTCCAACTCAATGATGATGTATTTCTATCACCCTGCCTATCTTCCCCTTAGTATTCACTAGAAGAATAATTTCAATACACATCACATGAGAGGTCGATTGAATCGCTGATTTGGTTTATTTAAGACGTATAAATAAATTAAGATTCCACAAAAGCAAAACGTTTTAATTTGAATGCTTTCTATATGCTGTAAGGACTGCGTGATGACATTGAAATTTAAAGTACTATTACATAAAAGGGAATTTGTACACATTTTGTGATAAAAACAACCAAGAAAATTATAAAAACGTTTCATTGAATTAAAAACATATACAGGCATGCCTATTTTGCACTAATACAGTCTCCATATTGGTAGGTTACATAATCCACCGAAATAAAATTATGCACCGAATTTAGCTTGCCTCGCAAACTTAAAATAAGAAAAACCGTGAAAATTGTAACTTCAAATTATATTGATTAGTCGATTATTCAACATGGAGCAACTGGCTATAGTTTATTTCCCGCCTGCCTAAGTTATTTCATTCACGGGTCATACGGTCTTGGAACAACAACGAGTGACAATGGCAAAGGAGTAAGAATGTAAATGTAACTGCTGACGTCATTTGAGTTCACAACACGTCTCACGAAGGCTAACAAACCGTGAGCCCTTATTTAACTTTCCTCTTAGGAGTAGATTATGAAATCAAACATGAATATACAGGATGGTGAATAGGAAGCTCGCATTTCAACAGCTGCACCCGCAAGAATTCGATTCGCTTTCTTCAAATGAATGTCGTTCCGGCAAAAGTAGCCGCTAAGCTAATTCAATGGGGGGTTTCGTCACTTACAGGAAATAACACGCAATAATATCGGTTGGAAGTAAGAATACGAGCAACCAAGCTGAAAAGAATGAAGGTGTGAGTAAGACTATTCTTATCACTTAATGCATTAACTTAATTGATAGCAAGCACACCACACTGCAATAATTTCGAATAAAAGGTTTTGTGTCTTAGTTTTTCATCGATTTCAATTGAATTACTTTGGAAAGTAATAGGGTTGTGGGCGATTTTTCAAATCGATGGGGTTTTTTGATGGCGTAAAGAGGAAACGTGTCGAAAGCTCTTGAGAATTTAAGATACTAATTTTAAGGGGACCATATTATACCCCTTTAAGGTTGAACTTTCTTTCGGTGACATCAATCATTCAATTATAATTTGAACTTTTAGCCTCGGTTCAAGAGCTTAAATTCAGTGTAGGTTGAGTTTCGGAAAGGAAAAAAGTCCTCACAATAAAACTAAAAAAGACATGGCAACCGCGTTTTATTTCCGTTAATAGGCAAAATCCAAAAATAAAACTATCTGTTAACCTCAAATTGTTACGCATGTGCATGAAATCGCAAAGTAATTCCAGATAATTTAGTTGGTCCTCTTATAGCAACCTAATCCTAGATTGTGCTAAGGATCACCACCACTTTCATCGAATTTTCCATGCTTGCTTAACGATGATCTCTATACAGGAACTCCGTGATTCGAACCAGTTACGGAATATATCCAACGGACCAATTTTCATTCATAACTTCGGCGAGAGCATCCGCTCCGTTCGGTAAAAAAGATGGCAGTGACAGGGGCGGATGCCACGATGAACACATTGTGCTTTATTTGGAAGGGAAATCCCCGATCCAAAGTTAAAAAAAGAGGCGAAAAAATGAGAACAAAAAATCATTCGATTCAATTGATTCCCTTGACACAAGCCTTCAGTCGCGGCGGCAGGCAGTGGAGTGAGAACGAGGGAGCGCTCTGCAGGGACCCGGGAGAATTCTTGTTAAAGCGGATGACGGGAGTGGATACATTCCACCACACGCCCTACCACACGCCGACCTTGAAGGGATCTGCAATGCGCTCGGAATGATCTATCCGCAAGTATCAGAACGGCTTTTGTTGACACCAATTCTTCAATTACAATTCGTATCGGTAGCCACATTTTCAAATTAACCCTCGGCCAAACATAAAGAGTTCCCAAAATTGCCCTTGACCTTTCATACATTCCTACCCCTATATAATTATATTTGATGTTATGCCATGACTTGATGCCATGCCATGCTCATCTTAATTTTATATACTCGCGGAACCAACTCTTGCAGAAGTTATCAGTAGATAGCAGCAATGCTGGAAACTTGAGTTACACGAACAACATCGATATTCAGGGTAGTGTAGCCACTGTCGGTTGAGTTTCTAAGAGAAACAAGCCCTCTCATTGAAACTTTACGACATGGAAATCGATTACGTACAAAATTAATTATCCAAACCAAAATTTAAAAAAAATATTCGCGTGTCCATGGGTTACTCCCTATTGAAATGATAACGCCTTCGCCAACGCTTCGGTATATTTATACGTCCTCCTAAGGGCATAGGCAAAACAATATAGGAAATCGGGACCCAATAAACAATAAAATAGACATGGTCAACAAACAAAGCGCAAACAATTTCAATACCATCAAACCTTAAAATGCAACGTTTAAGCATAGGGAATCGGGAAAGAATTCCGTCACACGCCCTACCACACCCCGACCTTGACGGAATCCGCAATGAAATCGTAATGATCTATAGATAGCTACCTTCCAAGGATGCAGAGGGCATCGATTCCATAACACTGCACTGCAGGTAAAGGATCCGGTCAAATTAATTCCTTATCAACTGCTAGCCTCAAGTATTATTCCCTAGTTTGAATTATGAAAATTTGAGGATCCTTTCACCCACCCTCTAACCCCACTCTCAAGAAACGGCAAGACCCTTGGGGGACCAGGCAAATTGCGTACGTTCATTTGGCACTGCACACTGACGAAAAACCGGCACCCATTTGAAAGTCTCAACAATAATTCAACTTGGTCCTCGCGGTGTAGTCAATCCATCCGCTCCATTCTCATACCGATTACAATATTTCCTATTTTCACCCAAACTATACCCGATGATTGAACCATTGACTTTCCTTTTATTTGCAAGGGTCAAGAAAACGAATTAATTTCTTACTGGAAAGGATGAAAAATAAATACTGTTTACAGGTTATTCATCGTCACGAAAGATCAAGTTGACGACTATATGCGAGATAGTATAAAATTCAGGGTCATCTTTTTATATCATTCTGATATTAGATTGTGCAAAGGCTGAGGTAACCTTTCCTGTGGAAGTTCAAAAATTCAGGTTTTGTGGCTGCGACCCAAATGGATGTCAAAGGTGTAACATATGTTAGTGCATTTTAAAGCTCTTAAATAAAAATTTAGGCAGATTTACAGGCAGGTTTAAGTAACGCGAGCGTTTAAAGAGATATGTTTTTACACGAACTTGTATGATGCCACTAACATGCGAATTACAACAACTCAAACAGGATTCAAGATAACTGACGAAGAAGTATCATTCAATAATTAGAAATAACAAACAAAAGTTCAGGGTAAAGTTGAGCGATAAACGCCATCTTCAAGTCCAGTGCATATACGAAAATACTGTAAGCATAGGGCGCAAAAATTTAAAAGGAAAGAGTACTCACTTGGGAGAGAACCCACGGAAAGAATTTTTGCAAATTTACAGGCTTGAGCCACTAGAGATGTTGTCTTGATATGCAAGCTTCCTCGGCGGCGATAAAAGTGAAGAATAGGGATAAATTAGCGGGGATCACCATGGTAGACTTGCCGATGGGGAGGACGAAATTCGCGAATGCTCAGCGTCACCCCACCCAAGGATTACAGCTGCCGATGCAAGGGTCCGCCCCACTCCCACGGTGGCGACAATGCAGTGGGGAGGCAAGCGGAAGTACCCTGAAGATAGAGAGGAAGGTGGGGACATTCTCGCACGGAGCAGGAACATTCCCTCGCTCGTCTGAACTTCCCTCTCTCAATACACTTAAACTCTGCCAATAAAAAAGAAAGAAAACTCGCCCCCGATATTTCCTGGCCAGTTAAATGCGGAGAAATGGAGGGAGAATAGAAGATAATGACGTCCATTCAAAGAAGTCACAAGTAATCTCTAATTGCGGTGAAGAGGGTGATGCAATACCCACGGTAAAGATATGCCTATCCAGTAGCCTGTGGATGATAAAAGTTTAAAAAATTGCGGAAGTTCTGAGACATAAATCTCCAGTAGATGAAAAATGACTCAGGAGATGAACTGAGAAACAGGGTATAAAATCAACAAGACCCCAAAATGCAATGAACACCAATTTTGGTTGCAGGGATTGAGAAACTATAGAGGAGAAAACATTAAGTCTATCTTTATTCGATTATTTCCTTAAAAAAATTAGTAGGGAAAAGCTCCATGCCATCAATTCTTATTTATTTGTTTTAATTAACATACCACGTGGCTCTCTAGAACATTTTTAGTGGAATTTATACTTCAGCACAACTGTTTTCTCAGCTTCTATCAATGCAACCATTGAATATTCAGGATAACAAAAGTAAGGACATGAACGAGGAGAGTTAAGTATGGAGATGGATGAGGTAGGAATGAACGAAAGTCAGCTTTCTGCTACCAATCCCAGAAGATACCAAGAGGTTTATTTTCTCTAAATTCAATTAATTTGACGCATGAGCCCAAATTTCGCACAAAATGGAGACGCTTACGATACCCTTGTTAGGCCATAGTTATTTGTCTGTTCTTTGTGAATCCTGTTTTCAAGTTAGCAGGCAGGTGCTGCGGCAGAGGTAACTAGAGACCTTAGATGAATGGGAAATTTATATCGAGTGCCAGCGAGGAGTGCAGACCACGAAGAATTGGCATCGGGCGTTTGAGACCTACCCCCATCTGCGGAGTCGGGGTAGGGCTCCGTGCCAGGAGGGAAAGGGTGGTCGGGTGGGGCTCTGAAGAGGGAAGAATTCTGGAGCCACATCGAGAGGAGGAAACGTATTAAGAGCATTGAGAAGGGAAGCAGAAACCCCCTTGTCGGATCACAACCCACTCTCCTCATCGCTTCGAGTGGCCGCCTTCTTAAGTAGTCAAGACTTTTGTCCCTCCGTTTCCGAAACACAATGGCTGTGTGCAAGCAAGCAAGCGAGAGGAGACTGGCTGGGTCGACCGCTGAGATCGCGAAAGAAGGCGAATAATAATAAGCAAAGGACCTTATCCTTCCACTGCCTCCCTTCCAACCTCCCCAGATAAATTTCTTTCCCACGCACTGCCGTCTCTTGTAAATCGCCCCGGGACTTCCACGTTGGAGCCAAGCGACAGAGAAAAACTTCATCTCAATCATTTTTAATGACTTCTCATGCAAAAATGTTTACTCCCGAAATATTCAGATTAGCTCCGCGCCGAAAGTTATGGAAAAAACACCGAGCGATGAACCAAACCCATCTATTTTCTGCATTTTTCTTATTTATTCTATCTCGAGAGCGAGCGGCGATTCGACTTAAAAAAAAAAGAGCTGTTAACTAGCTACAACCATTTGAGAATTTAATCGAGACTCATACCGAGAATCGCAAAATAATATCAGTAGATAGTAGGGTATAAACAAGAATAATGCATGTTACACCTGGCAATATACTTTTTTTACGGCACTTAATTCTTGACTTTATTATTAGCGAGATAAGTAGCCTACGTCCATTTCACGCATCATTTCAACGCTCGCATCTTGAGAAATAATGTAAAAGAAAGGCCATAAAATGATGATAAAATGCCTGTGCTTGGGAAGCAAGGTGCAATTAAACAGAGGAATATCTTCCCCGCGCGATGCTCAAGTATAATTTCGGACCCATCTTGAAAACAGGTTATAAAATGATAATTTGGCAACTCTCCTGAAAAAATTAAAGATAGTCATAAACTGCATAGCGAGGGGAAACTCGCGTATCAGCCGGGAAAGATTTCGAAATCAACTTCCCCACAATGCAACGTCGCAAAAGATGTGAAACTTCTTTCAGTTTGTCTTCAATTTGAGTCTTCCGCCCCTTGAAGCACAACCGATAACCTCCACGAGGGTACTATGCGACAACAGACTAGGCAATAACAATGCAAGTGCTCACTAAGCTATTTTTTCTTTGAATAAATTCCATTCGGGGAAGAATGCCAGCGCTACGAGGGGTGACTTGGAGAGCACTTTATGAGGGAAAGGAACGGAAGATATAAGGGTTAGTTATGAGAAGATATGCTTCAGAGGAGAACGCTAAGAAATCCACTCAGTATTTGAACCTTGATTGAGTTGATGAGATAATTGGTGATTGGTTGTGTGGGTGAGGGCAAAAGTTGCCCTATCGAAAGAGGATTTGAAACTACCACAACAAAGGGGACTAGATCCCTACGTAAGGCCACCTGTATTTATCAAGGCGCAATGGAAATTATTAAATAACATTAAATCATTTTTCCACTTCTTCTACTACCAGTACTTCGGCTTCGCCTAATTTTGACGGGTTTAAGACGCTACAATCCGTATCCTGGCGCTCTCCCTATAAGTCCACGGATCTTTTCACGGGAAGATACATCATTATTAGTCATTAACTGTTAAAATATGAAAGATATATATCTTCGGGAAACTCAAGCACAATTATAAAAACGCCATCTTTGGTCACTATTAGGTAGTAAATTATGGTACGAAATCATACACAGTTGAATCTTTTAATATTAATTCATTATTTCACCCATTTTTCATGGTTACAATAAATTGTGACTTTAGCAAAAGTTCATAACAATCCATTATTTATGAAGCTGAAATTCAGAGCACCTCAATGATGCCAACGACAGAAATTTATCTTCAAGAAGCAACAATACTGTAAAAATGATGTGGCCACACTAATCGATTCCGATTCTATGGCCAGAATTTCAAAAATCGCGGATTCTACAACTCTCATCGACCCATCGCCATTGATCACTATCGAAGAATATTCAGATAATCGGGTAATAATTATACGTTTCCAAAAAGAGGAGGATACGAAGCGGATCGAGAGATTGTGATCGTATGAATGTTATCATGGTAAGAATGTGCATGTCCAATTTAAAAAAAGACATGATTCCACAAGGAAGTAGTGCGCAACTTGTGTTTACGATGGAATGGTACTTCACCGCCTGGAGGAAATGGAAGCGCGGCTAAAGGGGGATTTAGATAATGGTGGAAAGGGGGATTTTGAGGGAGAGGATAAGGGAGGGAGGAGAGGTTCGCTCAGGTCGGTGCTCTCCTCGCCATTTATCGTAAGCGCGCGCGCGCTCTGGCCTAAGTGCTCGAGATGGGTGGGTAACGGGGAAGAAGCGGAGTTGGGTGGCTGGGGCTGTAAAGATGATCGCTGCCCTCGGGCTCTGCACTGGTCCAACGACCAGTAGTGAGATGGGCATCATCTAATGAGAATAGGAGCAGAGGAATAACGAGGTGTGGACATAATGAAAAAAGGTTGCGGGGGACTGCATTATTTTCCCAGTGGATGAAAAGAATTCAGGTAATGAAAAGACATCGCTTCATGCATAAAGAGTGGAAGATGAATGTGATATTTAGAGAAAAAATGTCTATCAAGTGAAATGTGTATGTAGCAATGGTTTTTAATACTAGATGGCTCCGTTGTTCATTTTTAATCCCAACGAGATAAATACAATGCAAATGTCCCTGGATCGAGAGATTGTGATCGTATGAATGCAAATGTGCCAAAAACTACTCTGAAAGATTGGAAGTCATCCTCATTGTGACGTTTTAACGACCTCAAATGGAGATGTATTCGAACTCAGCCAAGATATTGGGATCTGGTAGTTACAGACGTCAGCATCGTTATGCTCTGAAATAGCTAACAGAAGAAGTATCCCTCATAATACTTCATAGCACGCACTCAACGAAAAAGAATACCTAATTTAGACGAGAAATCACCGCAATATACAAGGTTCAAATAATTGCTAGGCACACACTGCGCGCCTTTATGTATGCATTTAAAAAGTTAATTTGAAGTACTCTAAAATGTCTCGAGAAAGATAGATAAAAAACGAAAAAAAAACGACGACTACAAAGCTGATTTACGTCACACTCACTGGGTTAGCAATGATAGAAAATTCGTAGCGCATTATACTTGTCATAGGCACACCCGAAACTACAACGAAGCTTTCGGGAAATATCCAGCTCATTAAACTTCATACTTTGCATCTAAACTCGACAGAACCCAAAGTAGGTACGCGTTAGGCCAACAATCCGTAGCCCTCACGTCGATGAATTTTCAACGGAATGATTTCAGAAGCGATGGCAAATTGGTTGAGTTCTCAGCTACTGCAGTTTTGACCTTGATCTTCAAAACATGCCTTCAAGTCAGACGAAGGCATACATCTCAACAAGCATCTTGAGAGAAGGGCAGAAAATCAGAATTCGAACATGAAAGAGAACGGAATGAGTAATTGCGTATGACTAATGCCTCGGCAAGAGTTTGCATTGAGCTCAGGGAAGCAATTTCCGTGGCAACTTGGAATAAATCATCATAACATCATCTCGTGCAGAGGAGAGGAGGAATTATTATCGATCAGTTCCATGCACAGTACCCTCAGAATCCCATCATTATTCAAATTGTGAGAAAATGCACGTTTTAAAGGAGAGGCAGTCCTCTTTGAGGATAGGTAATTTAAAAACGGCAAAAATTCCAACTTAACCTTGAATACTAGTTTCTTACGACCGTTGACGTTAAGGAAGAAGTATGTGAAAATACGGAGATAATTGAAAAAGAAATATAAATCAAACGTGAAAGGACCATACTGAAACTTATTCAAGAAAGGGAAGGTTAAGTTACCCGATTGTAGAAGTGCGAGGAAGCCATAGAACTCGAATAAGCCACACAAAATTGAAATTCCGAAGCAAATTTCAAAGGGTAGACAGCAATCCTACTCTGGCTTCCCAAATTTTGAGCAAAAATTCACTATTCTCAGGTGCCTCCAAGTTTTGAAACAATTCCTCGAGGAAATATATACTGGTTTTCTGGTATTTGCCGCCAAAGAGGCAGCTACAGGAAGACATTTATACCATTGTATTTCTGGCGACTTCACTGAGAAAAAGTGTACCAAAGAAAGCACACAAGCACGCTTCCTGAATGGCGAATAGCTCAAGTGCCGACATACTGCGCCTACCTTGCACCTTATGTTAGTGGCAAGGGAAACTCGCGTCCGTTTACACACCCGGATTTCAATTTTAACGTTTTCTCCCTCTTTCTTCCAAGGCGCAGCCGTCCCTCTCAACAGGGAATTCCTTTCCTCAAAGACGTGTCAACGAATGATGAGGCAGATAATCAGGGAAGGAGAAAGCCGGGAAGTGAATAGGACGCTCACTTACAAACGCAAGATAGATTGAATATTATGCCCATAACCTTATTGCAACATGAACTGTTGACGCATCTATGGTGTTGGTGACGATTTTTGGGTGTACCCCACGTATTTTGACGGTTTTTTCCTGACGCTATGTGGCCATTGCAGGTCACATTCTCATGAGAAATCGGAGGAGGACGCAAACGACGGAGAGAAAGCTTATAACGTAGAGTTATCAAAACGCAGAGCCAAAGAACTGGCTGATGTGTGCCATGGAATTGTACCGAAAATTGGACCACAGGACTCGTGCCCTCCCTAGAAAATTAAAACATGGAATAACACATAACCAAACTATCTATTAATTAGAATTCCAAATTATCGAGGCTCATAAGACCATACGCTTTCCCTTCGAACTGTTTTAAGGAATTCTTCCGGGGTTCTCCACCGGATCAAACTATCAACGGCCGACGTTCCGAATCTCGTCTCGGTAAGAGAAAGATTCATATATTTGAGGAATGAGTCCTAATAAAACGAAACATTAATTGATTTTTCTACATAAAACAGGCAATGAAACAAACTAGATTTATAACTTAAAGTTTGGCGGTTGAACACTAAATTTCAGTGGAGAATATTAATTTTCTTCTTTAATTATGAATATAAAAACATTTTCAAACAGTACGACCCGAATTCATCAATTTAATGCGCAAATGAATTAAATATACTTTTTTTTGGACAAAGGTTAGTCTACCTATCTACTATCCAGCGGACGACTAAGGGAAGCACAGGAGCTTAGAGAAAGGTGGGCGATAAATACGAAAAAAGAAGGTATGGAGAGAGGGACAGAAAGTAGGAAGGTGGCAGATGAGGGGGGGACGGATCTTTGCGGTTGACGCAGAGGACGAAGAATGAAAGGAAGACGGCGGAGGACTCTTTCCAAGGTTTTTTTTTTTCTTTTTTGAATATGCAAAGGACGCGACGTGGTGGACGCATGGCGAGGGCACATTGAAAAGATTTGTTTGCCGAGAAGCGCTCTGAAGAAACACGCACTAGGGGAAGGAAATGGAGCTGATGAAAGGGGATGGAGAGAGAGAGGGAGAAGGCACACACGCAAGCAGACGGCCTCCTCAGTTGCGGAGACATTTTCCGGGCGAAATCTCGCGAATCTTCTCAAGGAAAGCACACTCGAGCAGGCGCGTTCTCAACCGTTTCGTCCCTCCGTGGCTTTGGCGCTTAGTTCGCCTCACGAAAAGCCATCACCATCGCCGAAGAAAAAACCTCAGAGGCAAGTCCACCCAAAAAACAATTCCAATACCTAAATGCGCTACGACATACTAATATTAAAAAAAGGAAGAAATGATACGCACCAACAACACATATAATTATTGGAAATTTTAATTCCCCAACGGATATTCAATGTTAGAGAAGCCATAGGTACGTAGAAGGTTACTCATAATCTGGATATTACGTTGAAGCTTTTCATTATAGGAGTGCAAAATTTTTCACACAGCCGCGTGAGTCTTCACACGAGAATCTTAATCAACTACTCTCACTTTCTACTTGTACATCAAGGGATTTCCCGCTTACAGACCTAGAAGGAAAAATATATGTAACTAAATGAAGAAACTATTTCCTTCCGGGTATTCCTGTATTATGGAGTGATGAGATCACCAGTTTTAGGAATGAAGGTTATGACTGAAATTATTAATATCATCATTAGATCTAAAATAGATACACTTTCCCTTGAAGTAATTCAGATTTCGATCAAGAGAGACGGAGAGGCTTACTTGAAAAATAAAAAAAAACAGACTATTTGACAAATTTCAAATGGAAGTTATGGAAAATACCTCTTTATTAATGGTCAGGATTGTAAGCATTAACCTAATAGAATAGAAAAATTCGTCGTTAAATACATCATTTTTGCAACTTACAGCCTGACATGAAAATTGCAGAGGTTTAGCTATGTCGGGCATGACCGATATTTCCCTGACCTCATTCCATGAGAGTGCTTGACGCTAATCTCCACGAGACACGCACGCACCCGCCTAAGTTAGGAGAGCCATCGTACCCTGGAAGCCTTGCTATTACACTCGTTAGACTATCATAGGAAATAAACTACGTACAGATTGAAATGGATAAAAAAACAACGCTTATATTTCCCAAACTTCTTCATTTAACTTGATTTAGTTTAATTTCAACCATCAAGAGGTTAGCCTCTTCACAATGACATAAAATCTTTGAACAGATTGAGGTCGAAGGAAAAAAGTTTAAGAGTAAAAACATTGGCAGATATAAAGTAATTTCTAAATTTTATTACGAAATAAACCGCCTGTTACTAAAAATTGGTCAATTCAAGCATACTTAGGGCCTAATATTGATTTTCATCATCGCAGAATGAAACCTGTATAACCAGTATTTTCAAGCAATAAATTCGAACAATTGGTACTCTGATAGGTAGGTACTTACTTTGGATGGTAAAAGTCACGCAAAGTGAAAATTACATAAACAAGACAAACGAGAAGGCAGCTTCGTTCAAAAATTGCGCGCGACGTGTACGAGAAGAAAAAAATACAGCGGGTGCAAATGAAGCAGACTCGGAATGTTACAAAGGGGAAAAGTTTCAGCCAAAAAGTAAAACGAATGTTAAGGCAGTGATGGAGGTCGGCCGAACCATACCATTCCGCGTGGGAGTGGAAGGGGTTGGGGAATCGGGAGGATGTCATCGTCAGAAATGAAGGCGGCAGGGCAGTTGAAAGACACGTAATGACAAAATGGCGAATTAGACGGAGGGAGGAGGAATATGCATAGGAAGGGAAAGGTCTCATTCCCAGGGGGATTAAAAAGATGGCAGGAACGGTTGAAGATGTATCTCGAGTGGAGGCAGCTAATGATAAGAGCAGGTATGTGCATGCGAGTGTCAGACTAGAGCAACGTGAGCATACACTATATGTACATGAACCCTATACTCGCAAGAACATGAGCAGGTATACACAGCGTGGAAACAGGACGAGAGGAGGAAGAGGAAAGCGGAGGAGGAGAGAAGGTAGGGAGTCGTGGACGGGTATAGAGATAAAAACGTCCAGGATGGAATTCAACAGCACAGGATGCAAAGATGCAGTGTAGTACAACGGAAAGCTCATTGCTATAAGAGCCGTACGTGCAGAGGTATATCTAGGACAATTAGCAGATTCTGATCTCCTGGCGCCTACTTGCGACATGACGTGCTCCGCAGCTGAGCGGAAGAGATTACAACAACGCCTAGCAATAAGTTGGAAAAAATTAGGCCTCATGGAGTATCCACTCGAGGAGATAACGTAAAATATGGTACGATAGGAAAAATTACTTAATGCGATAGTCCTAAAGCGCGAGAATGAACAGCTATATCTCCCTCTCTCCATAAAGCGCATAGGAGAGAATGAAGGGAATTGCAATGATTGCATCTTTGGTAATTGGCACAGCACAAAAAGCGTTAATAAACAGTGCATGAATAAATTTGACCTGCAAAAAATTCTACGTTTACGCAGCATTAAAAAGGAATATCAATTAAAGCTTACGGCTGAAAACCAGAAAAAATAATATATTCACACGGCATTCTGACTGAGGTAGCATACGGCCATATTATGGGCGGATTTTGGACATAATCTGCTAGTACAGTTCTGGTCAAAAACAGCAGCTCACAATGAGAAAATCTCTTTTGGCTAAAAATTTCCCATTATGAAAGGTGCAATAGAAATAAAGGAAAATTACAAAATCGTTTAATTCATGAATTATGAATGTCTCTTTTGCATCCAGTTGAAAATTTTCGGCCTGTATTACTTTCTGTGGACAATTTTGTTGAAAATTTCAAGCGCCCAAAATAATGGCAGCTACGCAGCCAGACCACCAGGTATTTTGAATTCTTTTGAATTCAAGTGCTAAACGGCACGTGGAAAATTATGAGACACATACTACTAAAAAGGTATTTTTCCATGTTATTATTATGTTACTTCCCCATTGATTAACGACCCGTATTCAATTAATTTTGTGTTTATTAATACCAATGTCTCGCTTAAATATTTTCCTTTTTTCGCCGCTTGAAAATTGACAAGCAATGTATTTTCTCCCTAAATCCATCGTACTCTCATATCAGATATTATCTCAAGAGAAGAACGCATATAATTTTTGTAATGACATGGAAGAAAACAATGACGTATTAAGTGTAGATGAAAGTAACCCACTTCCATTGAAAATGTTGATGATGTCATAACAAAGCTAAAAATATGTCATTATTTCGCCATTTTTTACGATAGATAATTATATAACTTATTATCTATATTATCATAATTGGAAACGATTAAAAGCACTAATTAAATAATGACTGTTTTTTTCCCCGGATAACAATGGCAGTGAATATTTCACGAGTTTCACACCGGGCAAGATTCTCCACATCTCTCTCGTTGTGAAACGAGTGTAATATTCACTGTGATTCATTGTGATTGATTGTGTGCTTGAGTTAAAATCACTCGCAAAACTCTAGGATAGATATAAAATTATCTCACTTTCGATTGCAACCAAACAAATTAGATTACGGGCAGATTCTTTCGTAGACGGCGATTGTATGGACTCTATCAGTATTGAAGTTGGAAAGCTTAACTGCCATTTAAGATAAGTACAGCTCTAGCTCATGCTGCGGATTGTACAAAATGAAGATTTCCCGTTTTTTTTTATTAAAAAAATCAGCGCATCTCAATATTGGTCTCGAAGCACATAGGATGAAAAAAATATGCACTGAAGTGATAAAAAAATGTAATATATTAAAAGTCTTCGATAAAAATGACTTTCTAAAGTAATAAAATAAATAATTTGCTTGCGTATGATGTAATAATAGCAAAAAATGCAAGGGTATGGGATATTATTGAAGTCCAATTAGTGTGAATGGACTAAATCTAGCAGGTTAACTGCTGTTGCGCAACTATTTCCATAAAAATATTGAATGACACACATAAATTTTCATACACAACTCCCATTGTTTTTGAGGAAATAAGTCCATAGTGCGCCCACCACGCGGAATATAGGCTAACCTCGGCAACAACCAGCACGATGACATTTTCAGCAACACTCTAAAAGTTAGACTAAATTTACCCATTTTACGTAGTAGCAAAGAAGACTATTGGGCAGTGAGTGAACTAGTGCGTTGGTTTTGATCGGTTAAGGTAGTGCTCACCTCAGACTAAATCGCAAGCGTGTGAATATCACGCAATCCGGACAGAGGAGTCAATCGTTTCCAGTAAATCTTTTCTCGTTACCGCTTGTCGGATTTGGAATGAGATACCAACTGATGTCAAAAATTGCAAATCTGTCAAAACCTTTTAATTAAAATATTATGATTATTTACTATCTCGATAATAGCATAAGTTGCTCTTATTTTTTTTTAATTTGTGTTCTGGTTATGATGGTTCATATTTTTGCTGTAGCGTTTTTTTTTGTTTAGTTAAGAATATGTGACTTTTGGTTTGCGTTTGTATGAAATCCAGCTTGGAAAATAACTCAATTTGACGTTTTTTTTACTATATTTCATGCATTTGCTATGAACGGTTATGTCATGAAATGGAATATCATTGTAATCATTTATATTGTAATTAATATGTGCTATAAAAATGAAATTTATTTATATAATTTAATATTATTTTTGATCTTACGGAATTTTATCCTGAGCAATAAATATTTTTCTATCTATCTATCTATCTATCTATCTATACCACCTCGCACTTCTAGGATTTTGGCTTCATCCGGCACTTGAACCCAGGACGTTTCAATCTAGCGCTGAACTGGCTCCCATTCTCAAGATTACGGACAAAAGAATTACGAAATTGTTTTCCTCCATTTCCGGATACTGCCATTTTATCTTGGAACGTCGTTATCTTGCCTTCCATTTCTGTACGCATGGAAAGCGCATGAATCATAAAAAATATGAAATTACCTCAGTTCCGGAAACGCAAAGATTAAACGATAAACCCAGAGAACTGGGTACGTATTCGCTGAGAGTTATAAGGAAAGGTTAGGTAGGCGGGCTGGCAATTTCTCTTCGCTTAATATGTACGCCGGATCTCATTTTCACGCCACCGAACCTGTTGGTACAAGCACACATAGCGCACCAGGAGAGCGCGTCAAAGCGGCGTCATTCGCTTCGCACGCAAACGCGATCATTACCAAAACAATGATTAAAAGGAACTGGGTCACGAGGCCGATGCATTTTTCCCTCCACACTCGAAACACACACACACAAAAACGGTTCGATTCGAAAGAACAAAAAGAAAATAAACGAGAATCGCTCAATTAGAGGCGTTTTCTCCGAACCAATTCTCGCGTGAAGAACAATTTGCGCGGCAAATATATTTTGAAAATTCGCCTCGGCAAACGGCTCCGAGCGCGTATATGAAGTGAGTGGTTGCGGTATTTTGGGCGGAGCGGTTCAAATAGGAGACTGGGTCGCAGCCACCCGACCGCGCCCCTGCTGCCACCACTTCCACGTCGAGGGCATTGTGGTTTCGAGAGAGAGAGAGAATAAAAAAAAGAAGCGAGGCATTGGGTGTGGGCGAGAGAGGAGACTGCAGATGCGGAGGGCCAGGAGAGGGCCACCGCAAATATCATCATCGAGTACCTCCTCGACCACACACGCCCAACCACCGCAGAACACAGCACACACAAAAATACGTCTCCATCATCTAGATCATGCTCAGGGAATCCTACCTTTCTCACTCCACCCTACTTCTAAAACTTTTCCTGATAGATTGAATCGCCTACAAACAAATTTATATGCTCCTTCACTATCAACTTATTAATCTATGACAAAAAAAGGCATCTCAGAGATAAATAATAATAACAACAATACGTCTTTATTGAGCGAGATTCGGACTAGAAAGTCCCATCTTCCATCTAACCCCTATAGCAATAATAAGGGAACCTTCTTCGGAATTTGTCACTAATCTTGCCGTTACATCAGAAAATAATAATACTGCTTCCAAGCAACATCGTAAAGGTAATTCTTTTTCTACGTGATTAATAAGGATAGGTTGATTGATAAGTGTCATGATTTTTTCATCAATAGTGTATATAGATTTTAGTCTTGGCAATGGAGGAAGCAAGTTCAATTCAGGGATAGATTAAATAATGTCAAATAGTGGCGCCCATAATAGGCTACGATTAAATAAATGTGAAATTTATAAAAAAAGAAAAAAGTATGATGGTACTAATAGAAGTACAGCGTGGCATAAAAAAAGTGTACTGGTACGATAGCTCTACGTGGCGGGCGGTAGACTGCTTAAAATCTAAAATATTTCCTCACTATGGGGGAGACCGGACACATTTCACTCTATAATATATGCCTATTTTTCACCCTATCAATATCATAATACCTAAGGCGATAATACTCGTGCATGATAATACCTATATGCGGTGCTAAATGGTGGGGCCAGAAAATAAACATGACCTTATGAAAGGGTTGGAAGCGTTCTGAAGACGAGTGGGTGTAGCCAACACGACAAAGGAAGGGTTGTTGGTGTGGGAAGGGGGAGAGGGGAGTTTTGAGGGTAATGGACTGACCTTTCGTGATGGAGCGAATGAAGAGGGTAGGGAGAGGAGGGCGAAGGAGACTTTTAGGTTACGGAAGGGTCGGAATTGTATAATGGTAGTCTCGCCCAAGGACGAGCTCGGAGCAGCCTACCGTTAAGTCTGCATCAACGGCGTTAACCACCACCACCACTACTCTTCGATTTTAGAGGCGTCCTTCGTCCCTGACCTAACCTCCACGGCTCCCTCGGGCCTCTCCGCAGTAATCTCATCATCACCTGACTTTCAACACTTTCAAAGGTTGGGATCCGATAAAGACCAGGACGGCAGTAACTGGAGGGGGAGAGGAGTAGGGAAGGTTATAATATTCTCTCATACGTTCTAGCTCATACCTTGCCGATCGAAAAAGTTCTGAACGAGGCAAAGGGTGGGCACCTAAGAGAGGATTATTAATGATTTAAATTTAAAGTGACGAAGTACTTCAGTAGTGGTTACATACAAAAACTGATATATAATAAACAATTTACCAAAGCAATTTTACCAATAAATGGAATGAATTAAAAGCCCTTTTAGCAAAGAGGAAATCTATGGAAATCGGTTTTTGAATTGAAGCACATCGGAAACACTGACAAAACACCAGGGCTTAAAAATTGCTTCAGGACCGAAAATCGACTTGAAAAATTTGGAAATATTAATTTGTATGCGAAACGCGTACCACGTAAAGTGTAATGAATATCGGAGCAAATTCAAAACACTGAAAAATACTTCTAATGCAGTCTACGGAAATTAGTATTGCAATATTCTCTAAACAATTTACGTTAAGAGCGCTCTGAATTCAGGTTTAACTCCGAGTGTCAAGAAAGACGAGGTAAAAAAAAGACATGTCATTTCCTAAAAGGAAAACAAAAAGTAAATACTCGCATTTTCCCTGATGAGAGAGATTTTTTCTTAAATAAAACGGATATTAAGAAGCTGTAGGTATTTTAGCATTTTGCTATTCCTTGTGACACAGTCGAAAATACAAGCAAAAATTTCTCGCGTATTTAAAGCCTTAACATCATTAATGATCAATATCAAAAGCAATTAGTTAAATGGCTATAAAATATTTCCGCCGCCGTCGTCGAGAGACAGAACGACGAGATTTGAGAATGAGCGTGCGAGATAATTTGATGGTACCAAAAAAAAAAACTTGATTCACCTCGCGAGGAAAAGATCAAACAGCCTTCGGAAAACAGAAAAACTTCCTAGTTTTCTCCCGCGCCCAGCACTATCATGTCCATTGTGCAGACAACATCGCGGGAACAATAGTCCTTTCTTGCATGACAAAATGTTTCCGCCGTTGAGGCCTTATATCCGTCGTCTCGGTCGAGAGAAAATTGCGCTTGCCGAGTTTCCCCACCTCGAAGCAGAACAGGCAGACAGACGGATAGATAGCCACGGATTATGGAGGTTATGCAATACATAGAGCATCATCCAGGAAGATTATGAACGGAATGGATGAGGAGTAAGAAGGCAGTAGGGGAAGGGTTCTCTCCGCCTCCACTGGAAGGGTTCCGCCGCTCTAAACTCAACGGTGAGCAAAGTGAGAGGTGATTTAAATAGTACGGCCTGAGATATGATGTATCACGCCCAACAGCACTCGGAAGCCGAAATAATGATCATGAAGCGTATACGGTATTTCCGTCCGCTTAAATTTCAGGCTCAGCGAACAAGTGAAATCTCATATGTTATCTCGTTTACCTTTCCTTCAAATTTTCGCAAGAAATCAAATATCATGTTATATCCGGAAGCAGCAAGGCCATTAAAACTATCTCTTGCGTCAAACTGCTTCTCCATTCCTCATAAATATTTACCCTCCATTGATGTGCTGAAGTATTAAATTACTCAAAAAGTGTACTGCTTGCTGTATTTTCGAGCAACTGAATTAATTTTAAGGAAAATCTCTTAAATATGTTTAAAAAACTCACTAAGAGCTTTAAAGAAGTACTTATAATGAAACGACCAGTACCTATAATAAAATTAGAGGCTATGTATATAATTGAGCCGCCCGAAATACCGTAAATAGATGATTAACGGGAGGAATGAAAGCAATGAATTAGAAACGGGTACATGATACAAGATTATGCCCATCTACAGATTGCAAAAATAAATATTTAAATATGAAATGCATCCAATTAGATATTTTCGGGAAAAAAACAGCGGTTTAATACATACATGAGTATTGCTTCTGATCTGACGAACCTTGGTATGTCATCGTGTTTCTGTAAAGATGAATTCCGTTGTCTATTTAACAACGATTTTTATGTGATAAAAATTTCTCAGGATATAAATCAAATACCTCCCATAAGTTAACTAACCATTCTATACTGAAAACATGCTTTTTATTACAGAGATTCGAAAAATTAGATGAAGATAGAGTAGTGATACTGAATTGGCATTCAATACTGCTACCCTTTTTTCCTTGCCTAACAATGGAAAACATGAGCAAAAGAATTAAATTTCTGCGGCGTTATGAATTGGGCAATCTCGTAATATTACATTCGCGAAGTGACTCACCGATCAGGGAGATGATTCGCGCAAGTAATTAAGCCCAGGAACTCATAAATTGGACTCTCCTCGGTGATGTAACCATTTTTACGCTGATATCCCTTGACCAGCTCGCCTACCTAGAAAGTTGATAAGCATTCACGGGAAGTAATTTGTTTTTTCTCTCTTCCTTCAACATAATACATTCCGTTTTCTTGTCGCAATATCCTTTCCATCTCAGTGGTGGCGTTGGGCGACGGTCTTGCATTCAGTAATACGAAGGCATTCTAGCGTGAACGAAGAGATTTGTGGGTACTGTAGCGAGTGCTTATTCAAACAAAGGAGAAGCATGTAAACCGTTGAAATTTTTCAAAACATAAATAAAGGTCACATGAGCTGCTTTTCATGTTAATGGGCCTTCTCTAATGATCCAATTTGAGCAGTTACCGTCTAAAACATTAGAAACCCTTATATGGACGAGAGGGATGTATCTACGGAAGATTTTAGAAAGGATCTAAAAACTGCAACATGTATATGACGTATTCATCTCAATGAAAACCAAGAAATTATTATTATTTCGAAAATCAGAAAAAAATCTATATTCCCTTCACTGTAGAAATATTTTTAATATATCCAGTCAGTGATTTATAGCACAAGACAGTTTCCCCAGATATTATAGTACCTCAGCACATTGATCACAGGCCTGATTTATAAAAAGAAGAGATCTGTCGTCGTATGTTCAGCGGTTTAACTAACTATAAGTATGGCCAGAATTGTGAAATTCTGAAATGAAGACAACTACGCTGCTGAGTAGGAGGAAATCTGTTGCACTATGAGGAAAAAATGGTCATAACGAAAGAACGTTTTTAAAAGCACTGGGTGGTTATGGAAACTCGCAGCTATTAATCTAGAGAGAATTTCCTCATAAGCTGACCGATTAATCACGACTATCAATATGTATGTACACCAAAAACACGTTAGCAAGTTAGCAAACTTTTACACCGTTATAAATACAATCAAGATTCGGGACACCTCTCGCATCGTCAAGATTATGATATAAAGATATATAAATGCGGGGAGAGAGCTTACCTTCATTGTCTGTTCGATTGAAATATAATCGGCCTTCACGGTTCCACTAAGAATATGCTTGAAAAATGAACAACGAACGCATTTTCCCATTGTAATCTTATGGCAGCCTCAATTCCTCTAATTTATTCAAAATTGATAATTATTTCACAAAAAAACAATTGAAATGAATGATATTAATAATTATATAATTGCCTACATTGATATTCTTGTCACGGACAATCATTATACTTTCAGGGAATGAATTTAAGTACCTACTAGTCAGGGGTGGATCCAGGATTTCTTTCTGGGGGGGCACAAGCAAGGCCGTAGCCAGGATTTTGTTCTGGGGGGGGCACAAGGATACCCCGTAATACAAAACGAACGCAATGATAACGGGGCCGTAAAAAATTTTGCATATTTTTTGAGGGTCTGGGGGGGGGGGGGCGTGCCCCCGTGCCCCCCCTAGATCCGCCTATGCTACTAGTAGTATCTGGGGATAAGAAGGCGGTAACCACCAGTCTAGATTAACATCATAACAGTAATTCCGGTAAGAAAATACAGAGAGAGAGAGAGAAAGAAACTTTACACCGGGTTCCATATTAATGAGCATTTTTACAATAGCGGGAAGTACGTCAACCCTTGAACCGCGGTAATTTTTATGGCATCACGTGCCTTCGCCATTTCCAACTTCCGTCTGCGTCGCTGCCCTAAAGACAAGTCTCGAGTCGGCTAGACTGGAGGCGGACCAATTAACGGTCTCAAATGCCACTTCCTTCCTCCGACCCTCTTCCGCCCAGCCACCCACGACTAATACTAGACGCTGCATCCACGTCGCTCGTTGGGTCACTGTGTCGCGTCGAGTGCTGGAGTGACAATAGCGCCAAGACGACGACGCGGAAGACAAATGAAGGCGGCGGCGGCATCGAGCTGAAAAGAGTATGCCAACGAGGCCAAACACCCCAAGACAACGATGCGAAAATGAATCGACAGAAAAATTTGCGCCAAACAAACGAGCTGCCCCGATAATTCAAACCGGCTATCAAAGGGAGCAATCAAAATATCCAATTAGAATTGCAAGAATTGCCAATTCCGTGGAAACGTGAGTCTTAAATTTTCTTCATTGTTACTTTTGAGACCGCTGCCGTTTTATCATGAACTTCATAAACTACGTATCGCAAAATGTTTCGCTCCACACAGCAGAGGTAAGAGAGAGGATAAGGAGAACCATTTTCATGATTCAATAAACCTAATACGGCCAATAAACCAAAGCAAAACAGCAACTTAAAAGAGAAATTATAAATGAATATGTCTTCCAGAATCAATTCCTCAAAATTGGCAGAAATACGAAACTAATACATTTTTACTAGACATTTTCCAACCAATACATACAGAGAAAATGATCCCAACATTTGGATACAAACGACTTATCAATAAAAAAGAGAAAAAATAAAGCAATTTAACGGTCCATGATGATATGGGGTGCAAATTACATATGTTGATTAAATGACAAGATCAAATAATAAAAGTAAAATAAAAGTAGGTAGGCATTCAATTAAAAAATATTTGAAGTACAAATAAAACTTCATGCACACTTGTTAGTAAGTCAAAAGTAAAGTAAGGACAAATTATAATCCAATAACAAACCGAAGAGGGTTATTATTAAATGAAAGAAGATAGGATTTTTTTAACGCTTGTAGTCTTTTTATCCTGAAATAACTCGACCATCCGTTTTAATTAAACGAGAGAAGCAGCGCGTGCTAGCCCGAAATTCGTAGACAATTTGTCTCTGTTGGTAACTAACTGCTGAGTGAAAGCGAAAGTAAAAAAGAGTCGAAATTAAGTGCAAAAAGGAGTTTTAATTGCTTTAGAAAAGCTGAAAGGGTATGCAACAGAAGTTTGGGAGAAATTCAGTCTTCGTTTGGTTAACTGCAACAAATCGTGGTAGTGACTTTTGTTTCACTTTGTGACCGTCTTAACTCCCGACCCATCTCCTGACTTGCGTTTTTTCGTGCGTTAAAGCAAAACATTTAGCTCTCTTTCTTTCTGCAGCTCTGCACCACTCTTGAGGTTTGAGAACATTGGGTGATTGTTTTCCATAAACCTACTTATCGTAAAAAATGGACCTGCCCCTGCTAACGGGAAGAAATGTGGATGTAAAAAAAATGAAACCGGAAAAAGGGCGAGCATGAGATTTCAACTGCCTGTCGTCATAAAAAATGAATTCATCGTCTGAGGCTCCAGAATAAAAAAACCAAGGCGCACAGACACACACGACGAGATAAACACAATGGAGAAAGTGCATCATTTCGATCCTTCCATTTCAGAAGGGAAAAGTGATTATTTTCATGTTTTCAAATACCTCACCATTAAAAATGATGAACTACGCTGCATTGAAAAATTTTAAAACGCCACTTCCAGGAGAAAAAAACACCAAAACATACGGACCTGGGATTTTAAAAAAATTACGGAAATTTTTAAAAGGAGTAATTTATTATACACAGATAATTAACGTTCAATAATGAGCTCCCATTGTACTTTCGGAAGAGAAACCTAAGTAAAAGTGTACAATATTAAAAAGGCAATGAACTGAGAACATATTAACTACTCTCCTAACCTGATCTACGTAAAATGTAAAAATGGAGTAAAATGACAGACGATTTCAATGAGAAACCCATCTCCGCAGAGATTGCGGCTTTGTGAACGTAACTTTCTAAAGATACTTGATAGAGTGGTACTTGATCTTCGGAGGAACATCACGACACTCATAATTTCTCATGAGAGGCATAAATATTTAGCTTTCACTTAAGATCGAGGGATCGATGGAATGTGATAGCCCTAAGAACAACGTACATCAATTGTTAAGACAACTTACATTTGATGATTTGAAAAAACTATTTTTTTGCAAATTTACGCGCGCCCTAAAAGGTATTCACATGGAGTACCTAATTTTGGCCAAAAAATAGTTGAAATTTGAATATAGGGATACAGAGCATATAAAAATGACAGTAATTAATAAAATATACACTTAATGGTACACAACAGCATCAAGTCATAAAATCATAAAATTTACAAGAAGAATCTGTGAAATTTACTGAATTTGCGTTGCTAATTCTAACAAATTACCTATATAATTGATAATTCTAGGTAGCATCATTATGAAATATCAATCTTACTCTTTCAGAATGTGGAAGCCCACTTGGAGTGCATGTAACCTAATATGAGCGATTCCAATAAAAAAAGCTAAACAATGACAATTCACAAAAAATAACCCCACTTAAGTCTTTTATCATAGAATGGAGGAGATAAATTATGGCAAGAATAGTGGCGATCTTATAAATGATTATGATTCATAATAGTCACGGAGAGGGAGAAGCTACTTAACCCCCAACGTAAAGGGTAGTTTTTTGGTTCAATTGTTTATAATACCGAGACTACTAAAAATGGTTAAAAAAATCGACATCGATATAGGACGCCAGGAAATGTGGGGGTTCACAGAGACTTCAGAGCAAGATCCACCGCTCTGCGGTATGATTTTAATCTCCCGTGTTCGAGAAACCGTAAACGGCAAGCGTGCCTCTTCCTTATCCGTAACCCTAGCAATTTTCTCGTGGCTAAGGCGTCTTAGTGGAGGCGGAAGTCGCACCCCTGCGAGCCTTAGATGGACCCGAGCGTGGACAGATAACCAACCCCATCCCTCCTTGGGCGCGTGTCTCCCTCGCGCCGCCGGCGTGCCCGACGGCCACACCTCGCTCGTTGCGAGGATGATATGAGTAGTTCTAGCTCCCCCCTTAGCCGGCGGCAATGCAATTGCTCGCTTGCCGCTTCCGGGGACAAAACTGAAAAAGGGGTTCCTGCTTACGAAACGCAGCCATAGACTCTCTCGGAGTTGGGAGAGGAAAGAGCGATTCTTAGTTCCAGCATTAATGGTCAAGATTAAAAACAACTTTTTCGAGACCATAAGACTCCCCCAACATGCTTGGCATAAACGGTTTAAAAAAAATACAAAAATTGACTTTTAAAACGATCAAAATGATCTAAAAATTTATCAGCCATATAAATTCAACTTTAATTTTTAGCATCATTAGGTATTTAATGTTAATCGAAAAATTGTACATTAATCGTTACGTCAAAAGCTTCATTTCGTTTCCTATGCTGATTTTTGTCAAAAGTCGACCTGAACGAATTTGGGAATGTACATTCTAACTATATCTGCCAATTTTTATGGAAATAAAACTAAAAATTATTTATTTAGGTAACTTTCTTACGATGCTTTCCCAGCCATTCAGTAAGTGGGAAGACCGTTTATTGACTGATAAATTCTATAGTAATGCTTGAAGTGAAGCGGTGAGTTTGTTTTTTATTTCGAGTGAAATTTCATATCTACTCAAATTAAACTCTACCTTTTACCTGCTCTTTACCCTTGACTGAAAACTCCCTTTTATATTTTTCTTTTAAAGCTTCCATCACTTTGTGAGTTGCTTCCATCATGAGGTGATACTCATAAGTCACATTGCTGGCTTCAGTTTTCGGTTGCCACGTCACGCAGGCAAGTCTAACGCCCTCGTTTATCTTTCCTCAGAGCAGATACCTCAACGCGCCCCCGGAACCACAATGAAAGCGAAGCAGAGGAGAAAGAAGAGGAAGGATCAAGGTGAAACTTATTCCATCCCATGCGCCGCCGGCGCCACAATAAACCAGAACGTTTATTTATTATTCTTCCTCTCTCCTCCCGGAGCACGCATGGCCTTAGCAACCGCGGGTCGTCCCAGCAATCAATAAAAACAAGCCAAAACGACACATCCATGCATTTATTTGTGTTTGGTTTTGTAGCTCAGAAGCAAATATTAGTGCTTGGAATAAAATACAACCATCTATTAATCATTCACGATCGTTCTTTGTTATCCCTCAAGTCTTTTTTCACAAATCTAAACATCCTAACAAACACAATGGAACGTATACATTTACACAATGGCGCTTAAAAAGATTTTTTATCCCCACTGAATTCAACAACAGACACATGGATAGTATAAAATAGCAGCTGGCCGTTTAACTTGTTTATCTAAGCAGAGAAACAATAACGACGCTATAATAGTTAGCGAGAAAAGAGGATGAAGAAGGATATTTAAAAAAGGAACTGAAAAGATAACTGTTTTCAATGAAAAATTTGTAACGTTTCTCCAATCTGACCGCATGGTATGTGAGTTATAAGATATAAAATCAAATTCACATTAGGATAACAGACGCTGCCTCCTGATGAGTTTAAAACAAAAGGAGATAAAATAAAAAAGAGGATTATATGAGTTACACTACAACCCGAATCCACAAAGTGGGATATAATATGCCAATTTAGATCTTGGCGGAGAAATAGATAATCAACAATCCCGGTGAACAACAGCACTAAAATCTAATGGAAAGGGAGACTGTGAGCTACTAGCGCTATGGAATTCGGGGAGCAACTGACTCATCAAAGATATAAAAAAAATGAGTGTCAGATATTAACGTCGGCACGAGATAGCCTATCGAGAAGTCGAGTGAAACGACTTGAAGGCATTCGCTGACATCTCTATCTTGCAGCCATAAAAGGCAGCGGAAGGAGACGGGAGTAACGCACAGGAAAAAGGGCTAGGGATCATTAAGAGACTTTCTAAATATGACGAGGACGGGTCGCGTCGTGGCAGAAATTTCATCTTTGAACGACAAAATCGTAAATTTTTAAGTCAGATGCTGAGACAGGTAGTATAAACGCGAACATATATATCACACAACTCCTTTATTTAAAAAATATCCTCGTCGAATTACATTTACAAAAACCAACGCACGAGGCTATATTAAAGTAAAGAGGTATTTTGCAGGTTCTGTGAATTCTAAGTCGAAAAAATCTATAGTGTGGCAAGGAAAATAAACCTTTATAAAAATATTCTGTAATAAATATTCTCTTCATTTCTTGCGTCCACTATTTATCTTAGTAGTGTAAATATTACTTTTGAGAAATGTAGTTCTAGCATTCAGGCAACGAATTGGTTCAGTGAATGGGTTGAATTCGTAAACCAAGAATACCGCATGACAGTGATCAGCGGATAGCATACTAGGCAATTAATTAGAAAAGGGGTATAAGGTTCTGCAACATCTGAAAAAAGCCACGACTTTGAACTCAAGAAAATATGGCTATGCACCTGCTCATGTTACGCACTCGAAAAATAACAAACATCGACCGAGGAAAGCGAAAGCAAGGATAGGAGGAGATTCGGCACGCCTTACAAACGCCACAACCTCAGGAATTTGTGGGAAAAGGAAAGCAGAAAGCAATAACTTCATAGAATCAATGAACTTATTCATCTGAACTAAAGTTTTTATGTAATGGTGCATGCAATTGAGATCGCGGAATAAGCAAGTTCCATGTAACAAATACCTCAGAGGGAGTAAGAGATTCGTTTCATGAAAATCGCTAACTTAAAACTGAAAATTTCGTGGATTTTTTAATGGTAATAGCCATCATTTTCGTAATTAATCTGGGTTTGCGATTGCCAAAACCCTCTACCACTCATCTTTTTTTTTACAAACAATTGCTATACTTAATAAAAAAATTTCAGTTATTAATAAGTGTTTTAAATAGCATTGTGTACCTATTCTCCCGATGTCGTCGGCCCCAATTGTTACAATGAGTTTCCTATGTTTCGGGATGAGTAATGATGTAGTCCCTTCTGCCGTACGAATTTTTCATTGAGAACACTTTCTATAAAGATCTTCTCCTGTATTGACCACTTTGGAAATTATCTTCGTTTTCTACCCAACACGCGTACCTTTCCAGGGATTTTTCTGGTGTAAGGTAATATTTCTATCCCTGAGGGGGAAATCTGGTGAAAAAATAAGATCACTTTTATCATTTCACACTTCTCTCTTTACTCTCCTTTTTGGTCCATGGATTACGCACCCATCCCCCTAAACTTGAGCGAGTGAGCGAGATTTCATTGCCCATCCAGTTAAAAAAAAAAATATCGGTTTTTCCACGGCAACGGCTCTGGTGTAATAATGATGGAAACGGAAGGGTAGGCGATCGCTCTTCGGAAACGCTCTCGGTGGCAAAACTCGCCGATATGCAGCACAAGGAAGGATGGTGCAAGATTTGCCGAGAGAGGAGGAGGCTTCGTCCGCAGAGGGAAAAAAAGGAAAGCGGGACGGAGTGCTCTTCCTCCACGCTTTCTGGCATGCAGGGGACGGCTATGGATGAGGGTAAAGGAATCAGAGTTGCAAAACAAATAAAACGGAAAACGAAGGGAATTTTAAATACGTAGGAGAGATCGAGAGGAGGAGGTCTCATTCTACCGAGGCTAACTCACCGCTATCACGTCGCAAATCACTCCCTACAAGCAAACTAATTCATAATTATAGCGTCGAAGAAGGTCATTAGCGAAATAAGATCGCGTAACACTAAACATTTTGATTGGATATTAAGTCATCGTGAGTTTTTGAGAATTATATTTATTATTAAATTAAGACCAATCCATAATTTATTCCAATATTGATATAAATATATATTTATCCAAGTCTTTTCAGTCAGATATTTTTTCTCTACGCTAATGAAAATTATTCTTTTTGCTATTTAACGTTAATGATGATGTCATGAACACTTTGCCAAAAAGATAGGCTATTTTCTCCGAAGTAAATTTTATGGTCTACGTCAATAATTATGGACAAATATGAACATTGGGAGGCTAAAATAATAGTCATTTCCATTTTGATGGTATTTTGACTGAAAGGGTTCATTGGAATCTCATATTGACCAGATATAATTGCGAAGGTCTATTATATTGTTACGTTTTACCATATCTAAATACCAAGATATTTCTTAATTTTTATACATCGTTAGTGTCGGATTGAAACCGATATTTTGCTAAGTGCATAAATTGCTGGTACGTGGATTAACTAATCAGAATGTATCTCACTCCCTTCATCACTACAACCGATGAATTCCACAAGTATGCACTGATGACGGACGAGCCAAACTCCAATTAGCAGTCTCTACACCGGCACTTTACCGCTCTGACTGCATAACTTATCATTCAACCCGCAGAAACATATAAATAGCGCCTACGCGGATGAGGACGCAATGCCTTGAAAGCGAGACGGGCGGAGTATAGAATCCCGATAGAGGAGTTGCAATTTACGCTCGAGAGTCAGTGTCAATTAAAATCAGTCCGAGGAACACGGCTTGGGGAGCGGGAGGTGCAAGAAGCGGGAAAGCGGGCCGCACTCGGAAGTACTGAGGTGGTGCGGCAGACACACCCACTATTCCCCAACCCTCCTACTAATTAATTTCTAACGAGCATTGCGTAAGACATTACAGAGCGGTGAGAAATTATTTCCACATTAAAAAACGAAGAATTCTTAGCCGCCAAAGAATTTATACCGCAGAAAAAAATCAAACAAGGAGATAAAAAAGTAAACTATGGAGAGATTTCAACCATTCCATTCTCTTGCTCAGTATAGGTCAATAGTGAAAGCGTAAAAGAACTATTTCGACACTTTTTCAAATAACCATGCTTTGATCGTATTTCTTTAGGCTTCACAAATAAACATGCCTCGGTACATTTTTTACGATACATGGTTTTATACATTAGTTACGCAATGTCACTAATTCCATGAACAAAATAATTAACTGCATCCACTTTTGCTTCAGTGAATGGAATTTTACACAAAAAATATCTAGCTTCGATATATCGTGACATGATGAATTTACAATTGCGACTTCTATCTGCAGGGCGAGAAAAATATTACCTGCACTTATGAAAGCTATTTTGGGAGAAGTCATTCTTGGATGATTTAAGCTGGCTGAATTCCCAAACACATCGTTTTGTTATACAGCGTAAAAAGTTAACAAATTACAGCAAAAATATAAAAAAATATCACTCACTTCAAATGTCATGAAATACAAATCAAATGTCACACACTCACTAAGAACTTGGACGTTCTGCAGGCTTGACTGTTTCAATTCCACCGTTATATTTACTCAACGAAATTAATAACGCCTAATAAGGACACAAAATTGAAGTGAGAGTCCAAATATATGAGTAGAGATATCACCCTGAATTAAAATATAACGCAACAAAGAAAGATGAAGGGCTTCCAAAACGAGTAAGTTTAAGTCGATAGAATCAGAAAATAGAAAAGGCTGTACACATTCTCTTCACGATCATGGTGGAGTGGAACCTTCCTCCACTTTACTCGAACAATCCTAGCCCCTGGGTGCACAAATCATTTAATCCCTGCACGCCTTAACAGATAAACCATCACCCACCCATCCTCACTGTAATAGCGACACCACCCATGATCGTCTTTGTCGCCTATCACTTCCGTTCTCGGTATCTCTCTCACTCCTCTAAGTTGATAAAGACGAGGAGGAGAATTTTTATGGTCGTTCTATCCACCACACCTATCACGCGAGTTCAAGTATAGTGATGCTCATACGATAGAGACGTAGTAATGCCCGCTTCTCGACGAATTCTGAATGCCTTGTAAATCTATTCGCGAGAAATTATTTCATAACCCACCACAGCTGATAATATGACTATTGATTCAGTTGAATCCGAATAACTAAAGAAAAATGTTCATAGCATATCCCTTTAACATGTTCAAAACACGGTATTTAATATTTCCCGAAAGAACAAAATAATTCAACTTATTCCTTCAAACCAGAGAGGAAAAAGGAAGGGGTTGTTTCAAAATACCCCCCCCCCCTCGTTATTCAGAAATCTTCCCTTTGAGAATATTCAACAGAGAAATTCACTTGGAATATTTGAGTAAAACATAAGTGTGCATATGAGAGATACATTAATAAATACGACTCAAGAAAAAAACCAAGAAGGAAGGGAAGAAAGTTTAGTTACCCTTATCCTCAACTGCACGCTAAGAATGCACTTCTATTCATTAATGTGACACAACAGGGCTACACGATGAGATAAAGGGAAAATCATCCCGAAAAGGAATTTTTTCGATTTTATGGATTTAACGATAAAGAACCGATGCGCTAAAATTTTTGCTTCGCTCTGAAAATGCAAACAATCGGAGGTGCTTCGTGAGAGAAGCATATTCTCTCAACGCACACATTATCTCGGGCACCAGCTGCTCCTAGTTCCCGTTCACACTGGAAAGCAAGAGGGAAATGAAAAAAAAGTTGGATGAAAAGATGATGGCTGTGGGAAAGAGTGGTCGAAGGAAATACGGTGAGTTCACTTTCACTGCACCTCTTGCCTCGTTTGCACCGATTAAGACCCTCAGGGGTTAAGATTATGATGGGGGATACGACTAGATGATGGAAAATTAAATTAGTCGTATTAAACGCTTTAGTGACCACAGTACCTTCTTCGACTAATAATTGTCTTTTTAAAATAAATGCATAAGTCACTAGATTGGTAATAGTCGAGACGGGTATGTGCTCATCTTAAGAGTGGAATATAACAAAATATATATCATGAGCCATTCATGTAATTTCCGCAATAGGTAAACATTTTTTCCGCGAAAATTTGTCGCACAATTTCGCTCTGCATTATACACGGTTATTAATGCCTATGTTTTTAAATCTCAAATACCCGTCAAGTAACTGCACAGATGCATAAGTGGTTTGAGGTTATTAATTTTGCTTGACAGTCGTTAAAATTTGACGCAATCTAATAAAAAGTTAAAGTTTTCCATAGTTCCATAGCCATTTCATATCCATTATCTTGGAAATCAAAGCCGATGTCATTACTAGAATCGTAAATCACGGAGGTGCGAGCGATAGAGAATGGCTGCAGGTGCTACGACCATTGATGTCAGGCCCTCATCAAGCATGTGGTGATTTTTCTAGAAGTGGACAAAGGATGACTTCTAAAGGCGCTATCGCTCTCCTCAACAAACGAGATGCATGACAGAAAAAATTCCCACATTACGCCCGTAGAAACTTGAGTCCCTCGTACACTGAGTGGGAACTATTCGCAGAAATTTGCAGTAAATCTTTACTTCGAGATTGCCGAGAGAGCCTAGCATTGATTTTGACCCCTCCAGCATTCCGAGTAACACAAGTAGCCCGAAATGAACTTGAGCAGCATAATTTTTTTTATGCATCCCCCAATTAGTTAACAGCATATTATTATGCACTGCATAAGCGTTCGTCAGAAGAGCCCTAGTCAAATGACTACCGTTAATTCTACCATTCTGCCAAATCTAAATTCATTGACAGAATTTGCGCTGATTTCCGATTCCACAATTATACAACCTTTTTCAGCAGTCTACTAGACTAGTAGACCTGTAGAGGTCCTCGTTTTACCACTTCCTTGGAAATTTTTTCAAACAAGCGTGCGTTGCGGGTTGATTACTAAGATACTAGATAGAGGACCCCCGAGAGAATCATAATAGGTGCAAAATGGACTTCAAGCTGTCATTCTCTGGTACGAATGCCATCTATAATCATAACCGACGTCTCTTTGCCCGCAAATAATGGCGCCCTTCGGCAAAACAGTAATTTGTCAATTTTTTTCGAGCAATATCGAAACTTATGCTGCTGGCAAAATTTACGAGGGAACATATTAATCGATTTGGAAATGAATAACATATCTGTAATGTCCATAAAGATTGGCAACGCTTTGCAAACAATTATAATTCGCTCCGAAAAAAATACTGGGAAAAGGAGGCACCCAAGTCGGCACTAACCGGGGGTAAGCTGAGAGTAGTAGAAACAGGGCATCTGTGACGATGATCTCCGCCCGCCCCTCCCCCGGACCAGAAAAGCATTGCCCCCAAAAGTCAACAGTTTACGCTCCGCCATGTGGCGTCATGAATCGGGGGTGGACGGCGCTCGGCGTCTTCCCTTTTTTGAGTCATGAGGGCGCGGTGGATGGGCGGATCCACTGTGCCGCCGAGGAGCGCTATTTCTGGTAGACGACGGGAGGGAGGGGGTGGGGGCCGTGCAATGCCGCGAGGGGATGATGATGCTCACAGAGAGAGAGGGCAGTGGATCGGGGGAAAAGAAGGGATGGACGGACAAGGGATGGATGTCCATTTATTTCCATCCCGAAGGGTCGCAGGAGAAGGATCGCATCTTACACTCCTGTACGCGATATCATTATAATTGAATATTTGGAGAGCTAATATCATTTGTGCAGTGAGGGAAGAGTAGAGAATGGAGAGAGAAAGAAAATTGGCGCTAGAATTTGCGAAAACGACAAGGGAGTATCCACGATCTATTCGGTCGTCGACTTAAATAAATAACTTAAATCGCTTGATGTAATGGCTGAAAGATCGGATATACGGACGAACATACATGAAAATATGAACGCAAAATTGATCAAATTACATATAAAAGGCTCGCAAAAACGATTACATAAATTGAATCTCCCCATTTCAACTGTGACTCTCATTTACCAAGGTTTCATTTTACCGAAGCTCCAGTTCACGCATTGCGAATTTTATTTCAAGTCATTACTCTTCGATTGTAATTTTAACGTTTTATTACACGTCATTCGATATAATGCCATGTTTACCATCCACAGCGCTTAATATTACCAAATGATAACAGTACTTAAGCACAGAAAGCATAGGAATCAAAGAAAATACGAAAAATTCCATAGTTTCGCGAACGCAGATGAAAGATAAAAGGCGAAGATCCGAGTGTACATCTCGGGTCGAACGACAACTAAGTGTATGATTTTAATGATCACATTCCAAAAGACACAATTCTCTGGTTTTCGACAAAAACAGGGACTGATCGCTTCGAGAGAGCATGGATATATATATTTGTCTCAATTCTTTTCATTGAACCGTGAAAACGCGTCTCAAGAACAAGTTCCGGGACGTTCCTTCGGGAGAAAGAGAGCTATCGATCTCACTTTTTAAACTGGAGGGCGAGGTTTACGGCTGCAAGGATGATTCCGCCGAGAGATCGTTTACATAGCACGCCTCCCCCGAAGATCAAGGAAAAGAAAAGAGCGACCATTCCCAGCCATCTGCCTCGCAGACCGCCTTGAGAATCCGCCTGTTGGATTCCTTTAGAGCCCGGTCGCGCGGATGTGGTGTCGTGCCGATTGAAGACCTTGCGCAGACAAAAAGAGGAAGACGAACACCTACCGTGGTGTAATTGTGGTCTGAGATGCACGAGGAGGAATTTTCTCCGCTGTTCAAGTATTGGACGCGATTTTCTTTTTTAGATCTTCAATCCCGATAGCGGCTGACACCTCGGGTCTTGCACTCAAAAGGTCGTAGATTCTAATTTCGTCACGGTAATGGGTCTTATATAAGACGGATCAAAGAAACTTTACGTGCACGATACTGATTCAGGCTGCATAAAATGAAAAAAAGATGCGATAAATAAGAAATAGAAAGCCAATATACTTGTACGCATTACAATTTAACGACAATGGTTTCTGGTGGACCTTGCACGCCATTAAAATAGCAGTAGCTTTAATTAGTAATGAATACAGTATACGTCATACTCAAGGAGGTTACAGTACGTAAGTAATTAATGCGTGAATCAACTTATCAGAACTTTCTGAATCTTAAGATAAATTGAACTCAGGTTAAAATGAATTCAGAAATAGAGTTGATAACCCAATGGTTCCTAAGTAGAAGAATGCTTGCGCATTAGAATTAAACTAACACGTAGGTATAAACATAATATGACTAAAATTAATTAAGAAATGTATTCCACATCATTTCCTTCAAATTTAATACCGTACGGTAATATTTCTTGACTCAACGGAGACCGATGAAACAAATTTTGCCACGCCGTGGTACAATACCCAAAATTACGGAATGAAGAAGCGATGGAGCTAAAAGCAAAAACGACAAAAAGAAAGCTATTTGCGAACGAGGAAACTTTCAATTGTTTCGAGTAATAGGGAAAGAAATTAAATAAGTTTGGAATACTTAAAATGATAATAAGAGTGACATATGATTGCACAATAACATTTAAACATATTCCCACTTGGTAGAAGCGAGCACCAAACAGTGGAAAGCGCGAGCGAAATAAGAGATTGGCAAGGGATGTAATGGCGAAAAAAAGGATGGAAGGAAAAATTCAAGCGAAATGGATATTACAGTTGCAATACACGTGCATACGCTAAAAATTGGAAAACGCAAATTCCGGCCTCGAGAGGGCTTTTCCCCGAGCAAAGATACCGAATTCGCACACCGACGAATCCAAAAAAATAAAAATAAAAAAAATAAAAGTACGTGCTCGCATGCATACAACTCCACCTTTGAAATGCTTCAATGAGCGCATGGAATGCTCCGCTTTTTTCCGTATAATACATGTACTGGGGCGGAGAGTGGAAACAATCGAAGGGCGAGCAGCGCGGAATTCAGGTGAGCATCGCCAAGGTCGTACGCGCATTTGATATTCCTCTCCATGCCTTGTGCCAGCACTTTTTGAAGCTATTCATTCTGCAACATACCTATTGTAAATTTTAACTTCACTTTTTGATATGTACAGAAAAACATCAATCCCTCATTCTAGCTTACTATCCTATTTTCCCTTACCAATACAGGCGGAGAGGAAACTTAAACGCACAAGACGACCGATGACCGCGTGTGTAAGTGCTTTCTAAAATAACCAAAATCATTCAGAGCTCCTATAACGACAAACTCACAGTAAAAAAACTTATTTTTTAGAGCAATAAAATATTTAAATCAATACCAGCTTGTTCAGATATATGGTCATTCGCAAGCCAAACATAAATAACTAAACCGTTTTAGAGGCAGTTTTAACACTCATGTATTTAATTACGACTTTTTAAAAATAAAAAAGTACCTATTTCTAGCATATTGGGGTAAAAATTCAACGCATTATAAAAAAATTACATCAACTAAAGCTCACATAGAAAATATTGCTAAAAGCATAAATACTTAACGTATGGGTTACTTAAATTCAGTGACGTACAACCCATCTGCATTTTAAGCCCTTCCCGTTACCAGGAAATCCAAAAAAAATATTAATACCATACGAAACAGTACCAAATTTTAGCGAAGGAATTCAGTAAATACACAAAATCCTTCCACGAGCGTACAGGAATGACACTAAAAGGCGCGGCAAAAAATAGTAACAGTAAAATCCCCAGCGCGAGCAGGAAGAGCGCAGAAGTGGAACTATCACGGAGGAAGAGAACTTACGAGTGGGTGGATTTTAAGTTGAGGCTTCAGGGAGATGAAAGGGAGAGAGCGAGGGAGAAGGGGGTAATGAGGGCATAAATACTTGGCGGGAAGGAATGAGGTGAGGGATAGAGGGTATACGACACGAGAAAAGCGGATGGAATACCCTGATGACGGGAGCTGTTAAAAGAAAGAAGAGTGTACATGAACGCATTCCATTACGAAGGAGAGAGAGATGAATAACGATATGGGAAGAGTAAGAAAATAATTGATTAATATCTTTGGTTACAGGCCCCTTTAGAGCCAAAATACCAGGACCTTCTAATGTACATATGTACCTATGTACAATATAGGTATATGTATACGTGCACATAAAAGTTACCCAATCTTTAAATAAATAATAAGACGGTTTATGACATCAAGGTTATTGATCATTCACTAACTACTGTTCGAGCAGTTTCTTACGAGATCAGTACATCTCTATGTCCTTATTTTAAACAAAAGGCCATAGTTAAGCTATTTCATGCGATCCATAATTTAAATGAGCGACACGGTTTAGCTGGAATCCCATCTCAACATGAGTTATGGGGGACAAAATATGCGAAAATTTTAATCTCAAATTACGGAATGATTCCATTAGTACGGAAGCTTCCGCGGTAATTCACTCAATGAAACTTTTATATGCACGTAATGTACTTATATACCTATACACTATAAGTAATGTGCATATAAAAGTTACCCAATATTAAAATGAATAATAAGACAGTTTATGACATCTAGGTCACAAAGATGATACCAATAGAGATTTAAAAAGAAAATAGTGCCCTAAAGTTTTAAGGCGCTATAGTTTCACTAAACCTTACCATTGTGCAATAAGTATTTAGCATTTACCGGACATGAATTCTATACCTAGGTTGATGGTACAACAACCGAATCACAAGATTAGCTACTGCATCAAGCAGAAAAATAAATCTCTAAGGAATTGCTTCTAGTTATGGATAAACATCATAGACATTGAAATAGATAGCCAGGGACGGACTACGGGGAGTGAGGCAGCCAACCTTCCAGCATTTCCCGGGATCTCCTCCATCAGCGATCGTCTCTAGTTAACGGTGACGAAGGGAAAAAACAAATATTAACTTCACTAATGTAAGTATGTACGTAAGTGCATGCATAATTATTTACATTCTTCTCATAACTCCAAAAAGTTGCGATTCTGGCAGAAATTTCGTTGAGTCTCAAATATTCCATACTTTCCCAATATATTAACAACCGTGGCAGGGACGGACCGAACTCAACTCATTGGTAAAACCAGAAGATTGGGGTGGATAGTTGAGGGCAAAGCCAGGGAGAAACTAACTTAAATTCAGATTTAATTTTTTAATTGGTCCATGAGGTAACGACCCTTGTTTGTGATGTAGGGCCGACCCCAGACTTGGCCACAGTTGTGTGAATACGGCACAGGTTAAGGGGGGCCGTTATCCATCACTAGGCCACCGCTTTGATACGGGTGTGCAACGCTTTCATTCAAGACCCATCCGCTCTTCCAGCTTTTGCCTCTTACACTCCCCGATAAACGATCGCGAAGGGAATAAAGGAAATATTTAATGAGCAATTGTTGCGACAAACGAAGTGCATGAAACTTTCATAAAAATTTCAAAATATGCTCTTCTCTCACTGGGCCTCATCGACTGATAGCCAAAAAATATTGGCTTTCCCTGCTTAACTTTTTTTAACATCACAATTTAAAATTCCAATGTCAACAAAGGAAATTTAATGGTAGTAGTCGAAGAAGAAAATGAACAAAGTTGATAGCTGTTGGAATATAAATATAATTTTGAAAAGACACAAATATAATTCTTTATATACCATGAAAATTACGCTAAAAATAAATTGTAGGCACGCATCCGAGTAACTTTTTGAAAAGTTAGCTAATTGAGTGCCGTGATTGAAATCACATCACGTTATTTGCATGAAATTGGCGCCACGGAAGGCTGATATAGCTGGAATGAGTGTTACCTTAAAATTACAAGTATTGACATCTCCGCAACCACCGCACTCTTAGTCTGCTTTTTAACCTCGAGGGTGGGCGTGCATGATAGCAAAGCTTTTCTTTAGTAATATAGTTGAAAAGGATTTATTTTGACTCATGCAGCTGCAAAGCCACCTCCTTATGAGGAGAGAGAGAAAGAAACAAGGAGTATGGGAGGGATTGAGGAGAACGAAAATAAATGCATGCAGCACACAAAAGAGGAAAGAGAGAGAGAGAGAGGGATGGGGGAGGTGAGGGATGACGGGAAGGGGGTGGAGAGGTAGAAGATATACACCTACACACAAAAAAGAGGACAAACGGACTAAGATAGATTAAAAACGGAGATGCAGAAACATCAAAGACGGCCACGCTTCCACGGAAAACTGGAATGACTGCAAAGGTACGCGATTGAACGAGCGATGGTTGGGTGTTGTGGAAGAGGGGAAGGGGGGCTAGGGAAATACGCTCTCGCCGTTTTTCTCATATCCCGTAGCGAGCGCTCCCACCCGCACATCGCGAATATGGCATACCACCGCCGCCCGCCGATGACAATAATTACGCTGGAGCCGCAGAAGAGCGAGGGCGAAAGCGATGATAATAACGCGGAACAATAAGAAGGAAAAAGATTCCTTAGGAAAAATTACGAGGAGAAAAAAAATAAAAATCCATCGGAGTGGAAATTCCTTTCTTGAGGGAAAACATACAGAAAAAAAATGAATCGTGCGAAGGGGAAGGATGCTGTAGGAAATAGTGTGGGGGTGGAGGTGAAGAGATGAGAAGAGGAAACGAAGAAGGATTATTATTTGAGTTTTTTTTTTAATGGAAGAGGGGGGAAGACAGTGAGGAGGGCGAAAATGAGGCGCCGTAAACAGATATATTGTGAGGATGGCAGGAGAGAAGGGCTGTTTAGATAGGTGCGCGTCACGTGAGGGTTGCGAATGAGTGTCTTGCAAAGGTGAGGGGGAGGCTTGGTTTGGGTCACACTCCCCCATTGGGTCGAGAGGACGTCCTCAAGATGACGAGTGAGGGTGGAAGGAAGGATGTCCCTTGGAGGGAAATGTCGAGTCATAATTAGCCGCTCGCCAGAGAACAAGGGGGTGGGGGTGGAGGAAAGGGGCGCGGTGGTTCTGTTGTGAAGACGAACAAGCCTCCTCAGCAGCAGAGCCTGGACCATCCGACCAAGTCATGAAAATTATACTGGGGATTTTTTTAAAGGGCGGCACTTTTCATCTCGTCGTGAGTCAAAAAGTAAACCGCGTCCTCAACTAGACCTCGAGATTTCCTCCTGCATTAATTGAAACCTCTTCAAATTCATTCGTATTGCAAAAAAATAATGAGAAGTACTAACGGCGTACCAAGGGAATTTATTCAAAAAAGTGAATTTAACCAAGAGAGATACTATTTTATAAAAAACCCAAATTAAGAAATTTACCATACAGTAAATGCGTTTTCAAGAGGGCTACGGTACACAATGCAGATACATCATTCCAGGACAAAAAAATTGCTCAAGTGATCAAAAGCTCGTCTTATTTACACTAAGAATTAATATCTTAATAAATATTAAACCACATTTCATGACACTACAAAATACTTCACCCCTGATTCCCACTTAAGTAGTATTTTAAAATGTCACTCATAATGTAAGGATATGAAATCATGTTTATTCTTAAGTCAACAATTGGTTAATCACCACTGCAAAGAGTAATAGACGACTGCTGTACCAATAAAACTATTCATAAGCACGTCCTTGCGCCACTCATTATTGAATGATAAGAAATAAATTGTGAGATATATTGTTCATTTATGAGAGTCATGAATCATAGCTCGCAGAGGGGCCAATGTAAACCATATCGAGGGATTTAATTAGCTTAGTCACAATTTCAGCGCTTTTCATTTCATCTCTTCGCCAAAACGAAAACGCCAGGCATTAGGTCAAGAATCTTGCTATTTACTTCTCGATCAACTGAATTAAACATAGTATATTAGTCTTTCAGATCACCAAATTCTTACATACAGAAATTTTTGAATATAAAACAGCCCATAAAAGAGTATACATAAGGTTGAAAAACTGATAAATTGAATGAATAGAGAGTGAAATAGACGCAACAGAATGAAAAAAGTTTTAGAGATGAAAGATAAATATTTCAGTAATTTTCAATTTGAATACGTTCATATACAGCAACACTCGTCTGTTGTTCTTTAATTAATAGCAATGATATGAAGATATAGGCACCTAAATCATAAATCCCAGAGATATTATATAAATACTGAAGAAAGCAAACTAAAAAATACATAACGTTACATTACTTATAAATTACATCTCAGTCAAGCTTGTAAAACCACTTTTTCATTTTATTGTTCTGGATAAACCACACGGTGATCTGACAACAAAATGAAACCAATGAAGTAAACTAATTCGTTCAAAGTGTATACATAACGCACAGTTCAAGAAGTGATAGTTTGAATCTTTAGAGAGTGACGGAGACGCAACAAAAGACAGTCGAGAAAGTGACACGGAGGAAGCACTCGGCGCTAATAATGGCGAAGGGACAGGCATTCGTCACGCCTGACCTAAGGCAGAAAGTATGCACGCGAACCGCGGAAGATGTCACGTGCATCTCGGCGTCACGCGTTCCCGAGATAGCGACAGTACGTGAGTATGGCTCCCCCACACGGAAAAATGATGATGGGGTACCTTTGATAAGGGGAAAAAGAGTAAAAGGTCGATTGATGAATTTCACTGTTCCTCATCCCAGATGGAATGGACACGTAGTCACGTGCGTAAGCCGGCGATTTCATTTCTTGCTAAAAATTACCAAGATCATACTTATGGCGACAATGATATACTGTTACTTACTATTACTGTTAGTTGAAAACATACGAAGGCTTAGACGTCAAAGGACAATATTTAAGTGATTTTCAGTTAGATTACTACTATAGGTACTACACTCCAGAAATTATTTAATCATTAAATTAAATGAGGTCAAGCTAAGAAAAAGAAAATCTATTTTTCTAAGAATACTAACAATGATATAAAAATACTGTTACCTAAAGTATTGATCACAGAAAAAGTATAGGAATACCTAAGAAGAATAGCTAAAAATTACATGATCTCTCAGGTAGGCTTGTTAAACTACTTTTTCATATTATTGTTCTGAGTAAGCCACATTGGTGATCTGATAGTTAAATTGGCGAACTACCAAGTAAAAGACATCTAACACTCAGATCTATTAATCTGATATTTGGATCGGTCATCATTTTGGATTTCCTATTTTCTACGTATCTAATACATTAAAAAAATGCTACAACCATATTTTTTAACCTAATGACCAACATGAACAAAATCATGAAATGTTTCCAAATGTTTACATTATTTTCACCCTATCGAGTTTAATAAAATCTTTATTTGCCTTAGAAGAACAACAGTACTCAATAGTAGCCATAATTTATTCTAGTCCCAATTGCACAGACAATATTATGTATTTTGCGGACTAGATTACGCTTTTTGTGATTCCTATGGCGGCCAGTCGCCAGAAATTGAAAAATGAGAAACCTCCTTTCATGCAGAACGTCAGACTCGATGGCGGAATCTACCTCACGTCGGCAAAATGCAATCCTTCGGTCGGAATGCGGCAAGAGGGGAAAATTGAGGGCGGTTACATTACGGACGAGGCTCTCGCGTAGCCAGAAAATGATTCTGGGATGAGGGGTGGGGGATGTTTGATTTAAAAAAGTTTTACTATTACGGCAACAGCGCTTGAGATTATGTACACCATTTAAATCCTATGAAAAAATGTTAAATAGAAAATAAGCTTTCGGACTAATTAATTTTATGCAAGCGCGCACTAAGAGAAGGCTAGACTCATTGCAGATGTGCAAGAATTGGCTCACGTCATTGAACGAATTTATTCAACTTGACATACATTTACCTACCCTTGCAAATGAAATTTGACCACCAAATTTTCACCAACCTTCCACTATCCAATTCCCATTTATCGACCCATTCAAAATATTTTCCATCATTATTATTCATAACTGGAATAGATAGTGCCTTAAAGCACTCAAAAGTGCTAAAATGTCGGCAGGAAAATAATGAACGCTAAACCTTACGCAGCAATGCAAAAATAAAACCAATACAGTATATAACAAAATTATATCCTCATTTCATTTCCCGCGCAGCCTGGAAGACTTTAACCGCATTTTGTCACTGCGTGGGATCGGGGGTCAAGCCCAAAATTTCAACCCGTGATTACGCCTTTACTGACGGGGGAGCTGAGAGAGAAGGAACGGAAGGGTTGGAAGAAATGGAAGAATAAAAAGAATCCGAGTGTGGAGAAGAAAAACAGTGCAAGGAGGAGATAAAACCTCGCGAGGAAGAGGAGAGAGAAGACGAATGAGAGGCGAAAATGGGCCCAAAGGAAGGGACGTGGAAAGGACGAAAAAGAAGAAGAAGAAGATAGACTCGAGAGGCGAAGTTAACGGGGAGGGAAACAAAGTGAGACGGGAGAGAAAAGGGCTGGGAGGGAGAGAAAAAGAAAGAATGAGAGTTTACGCCCTCCGCCCCTCGTTCATTCTTTCGAGATTTCTTGAGTGAGCGGGGGAGAGAGGGAGGCTTTTGCTTTTCTAAAGAACAAGGGCCCTCGAGAAGATTTGCAATGCGCTCTAAGAAAATCTCTTGAGAATTAAAAATGATGCGACGAAGAGTCAATATTTAAAAGTTTCCAGAATGGCAAGCCGCTACCTCGACCGATGTTTTCCCACAAGCTGTGAGCACCATTTACCCAAAACCTCGAAAAAATATCATACTTGTTCTGATTAGAAAACGTAATCCTCAAGAATGAAACGCGTAAAAAATAAAAAAAATAATTGTGTGCGGAATAAAAAAAATGTGCTAAAAACTTTACAAGCACCCATACATCTCAGAAGATGATTGCTTCCCTATTTTCCGAAAAATACTCAGCCTGTGTATAAAAAGATATATTTATCCTTTATATGATGTAAAAGCTATATTGAACTGGAAAGGCAGAAAATCCCGTAGCTAAAAATGAAATGACATAAAATTTGTTACTAATCATGGATACTTTAACATTTAAAGCACTATAATTGATATTTTACAGGATGTAAGCATAGTTTGAAAACATTCATTTCATATTTCGTATGATTTTTCATTTCAAATTACAGATTTTTTAGATGAACATAAACATGCTTCTAGATTTGGCAGTGTAAGTCTATCGTTAATAAAAAACCGTTCATTATCATCATGAAGTCTTCATGCTAAAATTGAAATGTTGGTTCCTTAATTTTAAATTTAGAAAACGTATTCACATCACTGCCTTGAGTAAGAAATAGACGCTTACAGCAGGGAACGAGAGTAAGAAATGATTTTTGCAAAAAGCGACTTAAGGACCATCGACAATAAAATGCTTAAAACTAAAGATACAATCACGGATAAACACTGAAAGGGCAGATTGAATCAACTGAGCGAATATGGTCTATTCTGTCTATCATTTTAATTCTAATACTAGTATTTAAGCTTTCAAGTCAAACGAAACATAACAGATACCTTAGATCAGTTTGTTTTTTTTATCCACTTAATGGAATAGTCAATGGGATATTAAAAGAGGTTTATTTTGTTATGGAATTGCGTGGGTATCTGCCTATCTTATTTCTCTCACATTAACTATCACCATGCTCAGAGGAATTCTTTGTAGCACATGAAAATAGCATGATTGAATGAGTATTTCAAGGCGAATATCACATCAGGTCTATCTACAACCATGGCTTGGCTTACAAAGAAATACGAACAAGTACTTATTCGTAAACAAATACATTTGCAGGTATATGGAAACCTATGCATTGGATTGTCGTAATCAATGACAGAGAAGACGCAAAAAACATACGGAAAGAGAAACAGTGAATTCAGCACCACGAATGCGAGGCGTATGCGGATAGACGAGAGTACTCCTGGGTAAGTGAATGATAAAACAGGTGGGCTAACGAGGCGTTTGGGGACGAAAGATGCGTATGTTACTGTCGCCCCAACACTGCCGCTTATGGATGGCCAAATATAACCTAGAGAGAGTGAGAGATATCTTTAGGAGGGAGGATAAAAAATGAGGCCGAGACTGACGCGCACTGCGTCACCATTATATCAAAAAGAAGATTCTGCCCACCCAGGGTGATATGCTAGATGACCCGTGGAGGACGGGGGGCGTTAAAGCTGGCGACCCGCTGACCGCGCCACGAGAGATGCTCAATTAGAGAGAGAGAGAGAGAGAGAGAAGCCGGCCGCTCGGAGGGCAGTGGCCAGAAGAGGGGGAAGTGGGAAAAAGCCCTTTCCCTCCCTCACTCTCCCCTTCTCCATGAGTCATCCGTGCAAATAGGGTTTATTTGCCGACGAGGTCTCTCTCAGGGCACGTTTTTAGTCCCTTATCCACGGCGCCAAAACACCGGAGAACATTCGCAACAACAAAAAAAAAAAGTAAAACCGCGCGGAACAACACTCGCGAATCATTTTCTTCTTGCAGAGAGGGAAAAATCAGAGGTTGCTGGAAGATCTTATTTCACTTTTATAAATAGAAGGGACGACCTCGCTTGTTACAAACTCTCTCCTCTCTCTTTATGTTCATAAACACAACAGACTGGAAACATGCAGCGATGAAATGATGTCCAGTCACGAAGAAAATTAAAGAAGTAAAATATGAGAGAGAAATGAATTTAATTTAGTGTATAAGTGAAATGAATTTCTCTCTGTGGAGTTTTTAGAGACGCATAATTACGATCTAGATGATAAGTTATGCCCTAGACGGCGACCGTTCAACGACATAATTACAAATGCGTCTCACTCATACACATACTGTTGACCAAAACTCAGCATGGATAAAATAAAAAAACCCTCTCTAAGGGAGAACTGTGACATTGAGCACAATAGGGTAGTTTCCTTCATCAAGGAAAACGAAAGGATTGATTGCGATTCGTTACCCACCATTAGTGTATTCATAATACACAAATTATTTGGTTTTTGAAATACCGGTTCAGACGAATGGCAAGGGTCAAATTTTATCCTCATTTGAAAAAGGCCAGATTGGCGCCCATGCGATTCCACTCCACGTGACGTCACAGGGACCTAGTTTCTACACGAGAGGATAGGAGTTATACATCGTCTGAGGTTACCAATGCATGCATGAAGCACAGAGCTCAGGGAAACATGTCTTAATAATCACCTACTAAAACTGGCTAAGGTCGGAAAGTTTTCTTCGTTTGATAAGGTATTAATAAACCTTTTTTAAGCGAAGCGCTACCATTCAGCAAGGTACTCAGCTACCCGCTGGCAGCCTGCGACGTATCAGCGCTATGCCTCGCCTCAAGGTCACCTCACCGGGCGGGAGGGGGAACCAGAAATACGACGTACGGAGATATTTCATACTTGAGCGCCGCGTTTTCGCGCGCTTGAAAATTTTCACTTTGCATTTAATCGCGAAAAATAGATATCGTCATGTAAAAATCTAAAAGCGTAAAATACGTACTCCAGGAGTAATAATCTTTCGATTTAGGCAGTAAAAAAATAATAGGAAACCACCCTATTGTACGCAACACTGTAACATATTGAACGCCAAGTTTTCTATTATATTCCCCAAAACTACGAGCACAAAGGAAAGTAAATCTTGCGATAAATTGGCAAGAATTAAAACGATAAGTGGAATCAAATATAGCTCATGAGTGTAAGATAACGATAGAAAGTAGTTTCATGATCATGCAAGAGAAATTTCTTTTCGGCAAGGTTTGCTACGCAGGCGAATAGGTTTAATTAATCCAGAACGATATTTAAGAGACCAATGCTTAGAAAGACATTTCCCGTTCATTTTGGAATTTACGAATCATCATTGCATTACAGACATCTGTAGTAAAACCACAACACGTTCGTGGCGGGAGCGGTGACATGACGCAGGAAAATATTCTTGCTCGGACTAAGACAGATGTGCAAAATTAATCCTAGAACAAAAATACTATCCACTAGCGACGAACGCATGGATTCGTAAATCAAAAGGGAAAGGCCTATGGTACTCGTGGGTCTTAAAAAGTCGTTTCGCACACTTTCAGCGAAGAAGTTAATTAATTGAGAGAGGCAAAAAATTAAGTGCCCACCACGCGTCACGCCACCTTGGCCATAGTTCGTGAAATGTGGATTTGGAGCGTAAAGAAGAATATCACAGCAGACCATTCGCGATGCACATACCTTTGTACAGGGGTTCCCAACTAAAATGACTTATTAACATAAAAACCACCCTGTATTTTATTTTACGGATTAACGCCCAGATTTAATATGTTTCTATTATTTCTTAGCCATGAGCAGGAATAGATGCCTCGAGAGATCCCACTAATAACATCAAGTAGTATCCATTTCAATTCATCGCTAATTTAATGAATAAATATAGATATCTCATGCATGCATAAAATTTTTATTTCAGTCGTAAAAGTTGATGTTGTGGTAATTTTACCACATTGCGATCGTAATCACGCAACTATAAAATCGGTATGTAGGTATTTCAGAACGGAATAAAAAGATCTGTCCAAGATAAAAGACTTTAATTCTCCTACACAGGCAATTTCATCGTGGTTGGTAAATATAATTAACTTTTGGGGCTAATGAATACGCTATTTTATGAATTTTTTCAACTAAAATTAAGGGCAGTTCTTTGCTTTGTGAGTGAATAACTTGAGTGAGTGAACTTAGCATCACGAGTGATCAAAACACATCCAAGTACATGAAATCGAAAAACAATTATTTCCAATAATCACTTAATGCCATAAAACTCACACAGCTTCTCCAAAACATGTGGTCACTCGCTCCGATGCAATTTTCACACACACCAGGACACTGACTCACCTGAAAAAGATAATCAGAAATGAAAATATGTAGGAAATCAATGCAAAATTATAAAAAAATGTCTCCAAATAAGTACTTTAGAGTTAAATACCAATTAAACAATTCACTTAACATGAAGGCTAAATACTGGAGCATAAAATGATTGAAGAAATAAACTTTATGATATAAAGCTCGCTTTGTATTCCTATATTGTCTTCATATGGTAGGTACCCGATAGGTAACCGATGAGTTAAAACTACACGAGTACTCAGCTCAAGTCTCGGTTAAAAACTCGGTCGAAAACTCACTCGACTATCAGGCAAAAAATGAAACGCATAGTTAGATCAAAATTATTCCATAAAAAACATTTTTATACCTGTGTGAGGTAAAAAACTAATTGTAAGTATACGCTGACAAGATATTTTAATTCTATTGGAGGGATGAATGCGATAAGAACGGATCACTCGAGGCAAACGTGAGTCTGAAAACAGTAAATTCTATAATTCAGTACAGTAATAGAATGAAGAAAAGGAAAAAAAAACCTTGGAGAAATATCCTCGCTATATTTGGTCCATGACTCGCGTTTCAATAGTTAATTGCATCTTCAGCAGTAATATTCGGAGAAAACATCCTACGTTACTTATTTCCAACATGGAGCTTTTCACACAGATACCGAAGGCCTTTCATGTATGATTTGTGAAAGGCAAGCGGAGAGCGAAAATATTTTTCATTAGCTCTCACTTCATCAGTTTGGAAAAAGGAAAAGTCCACAATCAAAGGAGTCACCTCAAAGAGGATAGTTGATAATGAGTGCCTAAGACTCTTATCTGGCAAATAACGCCATCTTAAGGGCATCTACTTGAATCGATAAGGAAGAGCATATTTAGTAATACAAAAACAATCTATCTACACGAGGATATAAAAACGCTTATTTCACAGCTTTGATAGCCTCGAGCCATTCCCGAAAATCACTAGTATGATAATTTCCGTCAAGAATCTTCAAGTCCGCGCTCAGGAAAAGAAGACATCTTTTCAAAGATTTTACAAAAAAAACACCGACACTCAAGACTTACAAGCCTTGTGACACACAATTCTATTCAGGACGGAGCAGCACTTGCCATTATGTGCAATGGCTTTTAGTTCGGATTGGAGAAATACCCGCACGACTGTCACCAAAATATTGGCAATCGTCGAAAAGAACTCGCCACACGACATCAGGGACGAACAAAGGAGCGAGTGAAAGGCGACCGCAAATCCTTCCGTGGAATATGCAAACCCAGACAGCGACAGCTCCCAGAGCAAATCATCCACTAGGTAAAGAGGCAGAGGGGTAGGGGCAAATAACAAAAGAAGGACATCACCGCTGACCCACATGGCGCTTTCCATCATTGACCTCCCCCAGACGACGTCGCATATCCATCCATGCGCATGTTTATTTTTTACCTTACCGCCCACCCCAGCCCACAATCCTGTCCCAACGGACAGGATCAGCAAGGTGTTTTTCGCATGCACACGGAAATACCAAATTCCTGAGCCCTTCCTCGCTCCTTCATAATCCGGATGAAGGCAGGGCAGGAAAAAAAAACTGTTGGACAGGAGGTGATATGACTGTCCGACAACGGGAAAGGACCAATACTTCCCAGACTTAAGAGACGACTTCACTTGAATCAACTCGGCGTAGCACTCAAAAATGACGTAAATTAGTTCAAAATAACTTATCTCGGCGCAACTTGACTTATCACGAACGTGACCAATTAGAAACGTTTCATTTTATTTATTTATCTCAATTATGACCGAACACAGCACAATGAGGCGTTTACCTCGGGGTTTTCTGCAATAAAGAATGGACGATCAAATGCAGAAAGGATTCTCGGTTTAGCTCCAGGTGATTGGCTCCATGCATTCCGACGTTTGATCGCACTTGATACGCCGAGAAAATCATTCCTTACCGGTATGATAGGCGAGAACTTATCACCGCCGCGGCGCGCCGCCACCGAGGCCAAAACATATTCTGTCAAGCTCTTCATAAACTGAAAATTAATCTTGAAATAGATTTAAGAGGATCTCTTCCTTGTTAATGGTTAATTTCAAGATAAATTTAAGATTTTAATCGACTGATGACTATTTTAAATCGATTTACGCCATTTTAAGAACTTACAAACCAACAAGATGCTCTTTTCGAGTTTCCATATCCATACTTACGCCAACTTCAGTCGAGTTAAGTTGCTGTCCGTGAGCAAGGCTTAAGAATTTCATCTCCAGTCCGTTCATCCGGCACCATTCATATCCATCCACGAATTGTCTCTGCCTCCCATTCCCTCCCGGGCCGCATCATAAATATTAGCGAAAAAAATGGCTTCGCCTCTCTCCCCACAACACAGACAGCACAGAGGCACCTGAACTAATGCCTACCGCAGTGGTGGTGGTAGTCAGTTCGCTTGGCAACGGCCTCGCTGGGGCATAATGACAGAGCTGCTGCTGCCTGCTGTACGGGATCGTTGGATGGATGAGGCCCAAAGGGAAGACCGCTACACCGCCAGCGGGCCGCAAAAATTCAAATTTCGCCCTTCCATATCAGGAAGACGACTTTCGTGGAAGCAGATGGCGCGTGTGTATTTCGCATGCTACCGTGAAATGACCTAATGTTTTGCTCCTCTTTTTTTCACCAACTTGGGTTCAGTAGGAACGCCACACTTTCGTCAATCTAAAGTTTTATTCCACTCTCTCGACAATTAGTAACAATGACCATTGAAAGGACGAAAAAGAGCTTTGCAGGCTATAAGCATTTTTTTCTTAGGTTAAAAAAATTAATCACATGCTCTCAATATATAACTTCTCATTATTCTTAGACAACAATTTATTTCAATTAAGGTCTCTTTTTGCTTAAACCGTATCGTAAATTGACTTTTTCATGATAAAATAGAAACAAACTAACCGTAGAATTAATTTTTAAAGAAGGTTACTTGTTATCAATGGAACATAAATTCGAACGAGGTCGAAATTTTATAGTTTCCATAGCTACAAATATTATGTACTGTGAGGTGATTTGACATTAAATAGAAGTAGTGCAGCATATATAGAGGAATACCAAACTAAAAATTATTGTTGGTTGAAGCAATTAAAGCAAGGATATCAATCGACGAAGGAGAAGGTCCGAAGACAGCGATGAAGAAAATAATATTTATGGAATAAGTAATTTTATAAAATCAATTATTACGTGACGACGAGGAATTTTTCCACATTGGAATTTCAGACTAAAATTTTTCCTAATACGACAATTCTCGTAGAAAATTACATCTCGTCATTCCGAGACCGGCACTTTATAAAATCAGAGAGGAGAAAATAATTTCTCACCGAGAAATCGCGCAATATGTAACTATATAAGGAACTCCATATCTTAGGAATATGGATATGTAGCTCCTGAAGTAATTCTGTCACCAGCATTATTTCCATGGCAAAAATGAAATCCTAGAATCTCGGGAGGCAAGCGTGACGTGCATTCGTTTACCGCGCGGTTGAGAATGAAGTATTTGCACCCTGAGCGAAAAACGGTGCCACACTGACCGAGTAAGCATAATACCTAGAGTAAGGATAATGCCTGTTGTTTCCCCTAGGTCAACCAACACCTAGTAGAGCAAGTAACCAACCCTCGAGAATGTAAATGTGTTTCCAACGGGAAGGAATTGAGGACGAAGTGAAAGAGGCAAATGAACTCACGGAGGCCACAGGGATTGAACGTGATCACGACTTCGCAACGCAATCACTCCCCGTCGCGGACGATTTGAGATTTCCACTGAAAACGCGCTGACGTGCGTAAAGATTAGCACATGCGTTTTGTTCTCTGATGTCCAAGAATAAAAAGTGAAAAAATCAAACTTTGACGATACTTAAAAAGATATCCGATGCAAAGTTGAAACGTGCCCTTATGGAGCATGATATAAAGGATTATATACTTCAATTATAACAAACGAATGATCTTCTGATTAAATCATAACCCTTGAAATTTGTACCAAAAAATTGTAGGATATTTCACGACCACTAGAATAGAAAATAAAAAAAAATAAATATATTTTATGTACGTAGGCATTGGAGGAAGGAATCGACAGGCCAGGTCATTTATGCCATTAAGGAGGGTGGGACAAGAAGAGTGGAGAGATACCGGGCGACGCGACGGCTCTATCTTGCTCAACACGAAAGGTGCGACGGGAACTACGACTAAACGTCACACCTGACGGAAGGAGTTCTGTTCTTGAAGAGCTCTTCGCGAAGCATAGGCAAGGGAGTGCCTGAAAATTTACTGAGACAGCCGGGTTTTGTAGCCAGCACCACACCAATTTCGCCCCTTCAATATAATTTTTGTTGAGTCCTTACATCAGTTCAAATCATATTTTGAAGAAAAAATGAAAGAAAGAAAACAAAAATGTAAAATGTAATTCTTTCTTTGTTTCCATTGCTGCACGATGAGATTACCCTAACTTGTGATTGTCTGACATCAAAAGCAACACGGATTTAGTATGGTGTGGGCATAGTTATTAAAATGGACAATAATAATAATCGATCCTCACAGCCTCAAACAGCTTAAGAGGGTGAGACGGAAAGGAGGGGAGGAGGAAATGCAGTGGACAGACCCAGCATCATACACTCTGGAGCGAGAATTATCGCTGAAAAGGTGTCACTGCCCATTTCTCTCCATCTCCACTCTTTCGAGCCAACCAGCTTAGGGACTCGGGAGAGTTTACCCAACATCTCAAAAAAAAGTACGGAGACAAGGGAAGGTAGCCCCGTCAGGTGAGAGGCACACTGACATAAGAAGGGCATAAATAACGCGCAACACTGAATGGAAACGTTACGCTGCGATGCATTTCAGAGCAGACTAACCTACGAACCTTGTTTAATGCACTACTTTCACATAAATAACCAAATTCGGTCCAGGAAAAATAATGAAATAAAAACACTTGGTGCATCATTTTTTTCCACTCTCCGGCCTCGAACCTCGGCGGAGAATAAGAGTTTCTCGGAGCACTTGAGAGCATCTCCCTCTCCTCACATTCTCTCTTCCACCTCACGAAGAGGATTATTTTTTTTCCTCTAAAACGCCCCGTAATATTTTTTCCACTCCTTTTTTCCCCGCATTAACTCCGCTTTAAGGAACAAGAGCGAGGAGGCGTGTGGAGCAGCGACCAGGGTGGTTTGAAGAAATGGGAGGGAGGATGCTGGAGGAATTTCTCAGAGGGGACAAGTCGGATAGAGGAAAAATGACCGGAAGAAAAAAATGATAAGGGTGTGTGAGAAGGGGAAAAAGCTGTGGAGGCGAGGAGGCGCCTTAGAGGAATACTTGGCATGGGGTTGATAATCCGTTGTTCGGGGGCGACGGTTACTTGGTTTGTGGGATTGTTGAGAGCGAGATAGAGAGAGAGAGAGAAAGGACGAGGAAGCAGGGAGGCGAGAGGAAAAAAGAAAGGAGGAAGAGCAACAAAAACTTGAGCGAGCGGAGAGGGAAAGAGACAAAAGGACACGAGTAAGAGACGAGGCGAAGCAGAATATCTACGCTCATACATTCACGTGGTGGTGGAGGGGTTGGACAGAGAGTGAGAGAGAGAGAGAATGTGAGGGAGTAGTGTGGGGAATGAGAGAGAGGACGGATTGCGAGGAAAGTAACGAAAGGAGGGAGGATTGAGGTGGGAGTGAAGGGAACTGAACTCGGGACCGCTTGCTCGGGAGGTGGAGGTGAGGAGAAAGAGGATATCGCCAGGAGAGGACAAGCCAGAAGCACTAACACACACACACGGAAAAACAATGGCACGAACGGACGGAATCCAGCGGATCGTGATTCTGTACGAGTTCTGTTCCAACCTGGAACGGTTTCCCTCGAAATAAATGCTCGGAAACTCGGCCACGTTTTTAAAGATTTTTTTTACACGCAGATGAGTTCATGCGCACGCCCCTCGTCTTCTAAAATTAGTCATCTCGGATTTAAAGAGGTGCAGATATAATTTCGACAGGATTACTAAGAAAAAAATTGGCCATTATCTTCGCAAAATGAGGTGGTCCAGCAAAATGAAAACATTTGACAACAATCAACACAACCAAATGTTTCGGTGATTTTAATTCCAGCAACGATTAGCTCCACGTCATCACACAAAAGTACATGCGTTAGGTGAGATTTCCAGGGGACGAGAGGAAATATTTAGGGCGTTTAACAAGATTAGGTAATAACTCATCCCCTGAGGGAATTGAGCTGCTAATGAAATAATGAGTGAATTTAACGAAATAAGATCGACGTGAAGTACCTGTCATTAGAACAAGCTACGGACGTTCAGTTGCTTCGAAAAAAACCAAAACATTCCCCTACGCTACTGCGTCCCTCAATCAAATCACAAATATTAAACTCGGGGAAAAAATAGAGTTTTTGAACTACTACTAGCCACACTTGAAGGTAAATTAATCCGTGCATCGAAAAATCGTAAATCATTTCAGCATAGCCAATACCTATTTCATTTCGATTCCCGAACGTAAGCACAATTTTATGGAAACCAGCAAATTCCACTAAAGTTTACAGCCTAAAAAGGAACGACCTAACTACTTTACTGAACTTAAAAAAAACCCTTTTGCAGAAGATACAAAATTATTTCATACCCTTACTCCGGGTTACTACACACATCCTCGGAGAGAAAACAGGATATCTGATACTATAGAATAGCCCCTCCCCCTTATTGATGCATAACATTATAAATATGCTGTATAGACGATTTCGGTCGATGATTCCTTCCTTCCCTAACTGGCTACCCCCATGGCATATTGGCTAAAAAGAAATACACGGCCAATAACCACACTTCTTGGCATATATATTAAAGTCTAGAACAGTATAAATCTCTCTGATCCATCTCTATCGTGATATCAAAGCGCAAATATAACACAACCCAGCCCATATGTCTTCACGATTTGATAAAAAGTAATATCGACACGGAAACAAATGGTCATAGAATCTCCCTGGTTATTTCGCTGCCACAAAGACAGGATCGCTGACCCTTAGACCTGCCGATTCACAATTTCTAAGCATGAAATAATATCACAATCAGCTTCATGAAGTCTTAGTTAATTACCTCCTTTTTATTCAACGGTGTTCGGCGAGATGTTGTGGAACATAATGATACAATGATAAATGAAGAGCAAACTTAGTGCATGTCCACAGTAATTTATTGCATTTAAAATGCATATTTAAAATGCATTTTGTACCTGATGATAGCGAAGTAAGGTCGCTGAAACGCGTCGTACCAAATAAAATTACTGTGGACATGCACTAATTTTGCTCTTCATTTATCATTGTACCTCCTTTTTCCCTAGCTAATTTCTCCTGGCCTTCCGCAGTAACTTCTAGGGTTTTAACTCAGTGCTTCAACGCTTTAGATTGGGTTAGGTAAATGTAGAGCTAGCATCAAACTAAGCCACCGGCGCATGAACCTCTGCAGAAAGAGGAAAACCTTAACAATGCATCAACCTATGCGGAAATGTAGGCGAGATTCAACTACCAATAAAATTTTGGCTGGGAGCGTACGTATAACAATCCAACTTTTTTCGAGGTGAAATTTCTCCCACTCTGAAAAAATTAATTAAAAGCATGTTTTTGATCGGCATTATTCCCGCACAGATATATTATTCGCCTCGCCCTTGGTAACGGGACTTCAACAGGCAGGTTAAGGTCACACTCGTGCTTAGATAAACTTTTACGATCACCGATAACAAGGCTGGCACTTACATTCACCTCGTCTCACGGTATAAAATAAAGGCAAGTCAGCAAGTGGTAAAATTATATAGTTCGAAAGAAGGCGGAGTGGCCGCGTAGAACGAGAACTCGATCGAATGGTGTATATTAATGCGTTTGGAACGAGAGATTGGCGACCTAGGGCTGAAAGAACCACTTTCTTGAGCATCAACGGAGAAGAGATGTGATCCCAAAAAATAACAGTCTAGAAACTCGTATAACGGATCACACTATACCAAACCCACAAAAAATCCAAAGCGCCACTAACTGTATATGGCAGCCACATGAGACGAATATCAAGGGTAACCGCAGACATTGGGCTTGGTCAAGAGTGAGTGATGGAGGATGAGGGAGATCACAAATAAAATAAGAACCGTAGATAGGGTTTCACGCCTGATAATAGCCATCATGTTTCCTGTTATATCGTCCGGTAAAAATGGGCGTCGAATTTTTAACTACAGATTGTTTCACTTAAAAAAGGAGTTCGAAAATACCTCTAAGAATAAGTCGTCAATCTACAGATCTAAGAGGAGGAAAGGTCACGTAGTTAGCACTAGAAGGACGGCATTTCACCCATTTTCAGAATTCAAATTAATTTTTTTAAATATCGAAATTCTTTTCACTTTCTTCATTTTGGTCTAAATTTTGATAAATTAGCGCAAATTCTACTATAATATTTTGTTTTTTTAATTTTTATGACACGCTATACCAAGAATTGAAAACTGAATATCGGCTGAACACGAGGCGTTTTATTAAAAAAAAGTTTTTGTAGTCAAATGACCCCTAGCCGTCCTTCTAGGTAGCGAGAAACTCCCGTCCTAGTGCTAAGACGAAGCATTGCTCCCCCTCGTCTTGTCGTATTCTAAATCCACTTTCTGACCTATTGCATGTATGTTACTCCGAGAAAAAAGTGAGATAAACTTTCCACATTTGAAATAAAAGTGATAATTGACCTGGGAGTCAATTCCATGAACCTAAAATTTTCACGATGGCAGCGTAAGAACAAAAGAAGAAAATTTAATAAGTTAGGAAATCGTCCCGATCGAGCGGGAGAGACGCTACCTCACAAACTTTCGGCAATGAATACATGCAAGCAGAAGTAGCATACTAAGGCTAGAACTCGGGTCATCGGGGAATATATAGATGAAGCGGCCCTCTATACTGATCATCAAAGTCGAAAGGAACTTCCACATGAAAACTATTACACACGAGGGGAATAGAAAATTTTATAGTAACAGTAATAAAAAAAATTTATCAAAATAATTTATGCAAAGAATGCCCATTAATCCTGGACCGAACCACAATGTAATATCACATCTATCGAAAACACGTGTTAGGTCTTAAGATCCGTGGCTCTCAGCACCCCAAAATGCTTCTCCTGCTTTTCACGTAAAGGTTCATCTCATCTTATCGAGTGTAGTCACATTGGCTGGCGGAATTAATTTTAACATTTTACACTAATCGGTAGATAATGTTCAACTTAAGTATCTCCAAAATACTCTATCTTAATCATTACAATTGACCATACCTAACCTGCTATTTCCCATTTAAATTATTCAAGTGTGAGCTTCATGCTGTATCTCGATAGAACTTTGTACCTTATCCCGTTAGAACGAGTACGAGGAAAGTTTAAAATTCATGGTTTACAAGAAATTTCCACAGAATCAAATCCGTACCGAAAAAATTAGTTTTCCAATCCATTAAAGAAAATATGGACATGGATGATTAAAAATGGATTGGCGGTTATTGAACTAACCCGTGGATTTGATTAAGAGTTGACTGCTGCCATACATTTTTTTCCAGATAGACAAAAAAATGGTCCACATTAAAACACGACACACATTCCCTACGGTGGGTAAATTTTTTCTTTCATTTATCAGGAAATAGGAAATACCCCGACAACTGAAGTTCGATGACTACTCAACATTTCTAAGAGGGAGACCGTCAAAGAAGGCGACGTAATTTAGCCCAAAAAAAAGTGCGAGCCATGGAACCACTCCGACTCATGAATGAGACTATCGTAAAAGATGAACATTATCTACAGATCGGAATGTGAATCTGCACGACACTTTCGGAAAACAAGATACATATTTCTCATTGATAAGCTTCCGAACGCAATGTGTAGCGTTTCAAAAGCACCGCCTTATCGTACACCATCGCAATCGGTATCGCGGTGTGTTCGCGAAATCGACACGTTTACTCGTAGCACTCTTTCCAAACGGTGTCACCATCTCGTCTCACCGCAAGATACAAGACACCTCCCTCCGCCCTTTTTTATATCTGGAAGCAAGACATTTCCGTTCCAGACGCGTCATTCTCGCCCATCCCGTGAGAGTGAGAGCAATTGCACAACAGCGCTCGCATGAACTCCGCGAACCACAAGAGTGCGTCTGAGAGGGAGACAGCCTCCTCTCACTCCGGAGTTCCTCAGGTGTCTCGGGAGCACCTTCGTGCAACGCCGAGGGTGGTATTTTGAGGGATGGGTGGTGGAATCTCAGAGAAGTTATCGCACGTACAAGGTACCTTACTCAAGTACCACAATACCTCTTGCAAGACCTTGCTTTGTGGACAACGAGTGTAGAAAATAATTATTTCGAAAAAATCGGCACGAGACAACGTGTATTATTTGCTGGATAAAAGACGGCATTTATATAACATATAATGTAATCCATAATGTTCTCCAAGAAAGAACGGACTTGCTTTTACAAACGTATAAAATCGTTTCAGGCTTGATTTTGTGGAATTTTGCTATATCCATGATAAAAACTCACATGGTAATTTCCACACTATTTAATACAACACTCAACGACCGACCATGGTTACAACACTTTATGTAATTTTTAAGATTTTTTTATCATGGATTTTACAAATGATTTCCACCAACCTCAGAAACTTGGTTGCGCATCATTCACACAAGATAGATGTACGGCTAGGACAGCAACTCGGGGCGAAGCAACCGGCGGAGAAACAAAGTAATTTCTCGGCAAGAGCTTGTTGTTTGCATCGCGGTTATGCGAACTTCAAATGAATACTATTAAATATGCATATGCTTGAATGACCCGCCCATTCCCGTGTATGACGTACACCCCCTTTCTGAGGCCGATAAAAACAAAAATTAGCTGCGCATGTTATACACGAGAAACTTTTGACGACTGAGCCTGTGACCAAGATAGATATTTCAAAATCTCAGATCACGGGATTGCCTGATAGGGTTAATTTGCTGATTCCGACGATAAATTTTGTTAATACGTAGGCTATATCGACAAAAAATTTGATTTCTATCGAATTTAATGTTCATGAAGGAGGAGGGGTAGGCATATGATTTTAATAAATTCTACTCAAAGTATTTAATGTATATTTTCCATTGTCCATGATGGTATTTAAGCAGGGAGTATCAAAGTGGTCACCCTGAGCCCTCCTTTTATATTCCCTCCGAAAGAGGAATATGGAGATAAGGTGGAACCGTGAGTCTTGAGAATGTTGGAGAGAAATCATAGGAGAAGGACAATGATCGGATCCAGTCGTATTGCTTTGAAAATTGCCCCATTTCTATTTGAATGCATGGTAAATACAGTTATGCTGTCAAATTAAGTAAATAAATCCGCTTGCATAAGAATATGCTAAGGAGCTTTCGATGAAGTACGGCAGTTGATACAGCTGATTTAATCGCAAAGAAATGCTGAAATTTTAAGCTAATAGTACGCTCCAGGAATAAATAACTTCTTGTTAAACACATATTTGATTGCACATGAATTAATTCATAGCAGTAAAATCATTTTAATTAACTCATTTCCTCTAGATCTTACTCGTCGTATTTTCAGCCTGGGGTTGGAGCATGGAGAGATTGGGGGTGGAAAACGGAAGCGGGGGTTGGAAGAGACAGGGGCGATGAACGCGCGTCACCACTCGCGGAATATCTCCATGGGGTGGAAAAACAGCGGGGTAAGCCGGAGGGGGCGGAAGTAAGGACGCGGAGAATCCCGCCTAGCCATTCGCTGCAGCAGGACATTGGCGCGGGAAAATTTTAATTGGAAGTGATGGACGAGGCGAAGAAACACAATCGCCCCCGGAACCGTATGCAACCCTCGAGCCACAACGCGGGAACGAAGATGGACTTAGATGAAGTAATTTCCGAGATGCAAGGTTTGCGCGCAAAAAGAACAGTAACTTACAAAGTATGAGTTTCGCTGGAGAATATGACAGTCTGACATGATGGGAAGGATATTTCGCACTCCTCACTTCAGTCAGGACTAATTTTAAAACAAATCCATCATTAAAACTACGCAGCACATCATGGAAAGCAACGACATCATTAGTTTCACATATTTTCATGGGAATTTTCTCAGAGGAATATTGCGTAATTTTATGGTTTAATTTTTCACCCCAGGTTAAAGGAAAAAGAAATTAAATCGTTACAGACACAATTTCTTATTTCTGTATTTCAAAAGCGTAAAAATATTATTCCTATCAACAGTTTAGGGTAAGTCTAAACTGACTTTAACCATACAGTAAGCCTTTTGCCTCACTCCAAAATCACCCCTAGTAATTCCCTATATTACGTCCTTTAACAGCCAATAACCTCTTGTATGGGCTCGATTCTTCCCCAGTCTTCAATCCTTCCACAATACCCTCTTTACACCAGGCAAACGAGTCTCCAATCACTCTAATTTTATGTTTACATCTTCTCTCTCCTCGAAATTGTTCAGTCAAATACGACCAATTTGTCTACTTCCTCACTACTTTCTCAAGTTTCAGCGTCCAAGTATATGAAGCACACAGCCACCTATACAATCCATGCTAGGCTCCTTACCAGCTCTTTGCTCATGTCCTTCAAGAATAATCCTGCACCAGCTAGCTTCTTTTCGACGAAAAAAAGCAGCAGGCACGGATGCATTTCTTCCTCGACTATGCTCGCATACCATGCTCATATTCCTGCCAGCAGCCATGTAACTAAGGTATTTGTTCGAGGAGACGGATGCAAGAGAGAAATAAGAAGAGCGCACAGCGGGGGGGCGGGTTGCATGCCAAGATGCGAGGGATCGCACACTGGATTCTCTCGACACAGGGGAGTGATGAGTGGAGCGGGTGCGACACTGTAAGACTAACCCATCCCAACTCCAACTCTGTCAATTCGTGACCATTTTCGACTCCTTTTTTTTTGACTCGTCTCCTCTATCTTCGCACACGATGGAATGACTCCACGACCAAGCAAGTCACTCAACTCTCCCTTTCAGAGCGGAAGATAGTCGCAGATTTTGACTTTATCACCAAAATCACAAAAAATATGCAACAAATATAACTGAATTATTTCCTTAGAACTAGAATATTTCAAAAGGGAAGAGCTTAATTCAAACTTATTTCAAATTTTGACAGTTCGTTAGTTTTCAGGAATTCGATGCTGCCAAAATCAGAAACGTCAAGCAGCATTAAAGTGTTTAAAAAATATAAAATGCCATTTTTGCTGTCATTTTAATTAAAATTCTCTAAGGAAATGTGCTTGAATTACCCAAACAACGACTAAACGATTGTTATTTTTTTAATATTGAAAATACTAACAAACAACCACTTTGTGTAATGAGAAGATTTTTTTATATAACACGAATATTAAGGCAAAACAAAAAATATATGGCTTTTTTTTTCTCGCGAAATTTCCAAAAAAAAAACAATAAATTTCAATATCATAAATAATACATAATCTCGGACAACAATATGCAACTATCTCTCGGTCTGTTTACCTCCATACTTAGCTTTCCGTCCACCTGACACGGTGGGACGGAAAACTAACTAAGAGGAAAAATTCCGAAAGGAAGGGGAAAGAGTTTGAAAAGAGTGGAGAAGATAGTGAAGCAGCCTCTCTCTTTTTCATCTTCATTATCTGTCCGAGGCGAATCGCACCATCCGGCAGCCGAGCGGCATCCAACGTCGCTCGTCGGAATTAAAAATGTATGTACGTACAGGAAATGTAAATCACCCAGGAGCAAACTCATGCGCTCGTCTCCCTTCACCTCCGCATCTCGTTCACAATCAACCTCACCTGGCCATCGTCCTCCGCGACGGAAAAAAAGGATGAGAGAAAACTACTCTTCAGACGGGCGAGTTCGTCCCGGTGCATACAGCCAGGGGAAGGTCGCCCGGGTCGGGGCGATGAAGGGAAACAGGTTAGCCGCCGACGAATCGAGAGGTGCAGCAAAGGTGTCCATGCGGAGTCAACTTTTTTTTCCTTAGTTCGAGAAGAAAACGGTCGGGTCCGATACGGGCAACTTAGTACGCTCAACGGTGAACAAACTGTCGATTCCAAGAGCAGTAAGTAGAAGGTAAAAAATCGTAGACGCGTTGCGAACTGCGGTTTGTGGCTCATCGTTGGGATTTATAACGACTTCATCGCCAGAAAATGTTGACAAAGTGAGGGATCGAAAGCGTGATCACTTCTTGTGCAGATATAATAATAATAAGTTTATTGTTCTAAGACATAGTCCTATGGAACATATCACATTTTACAAATAAGTCTCAGCAGTGAACATCAAAGCGAAGTGAAAATACAATTTTACAGTATTAATGATATATAGTATTTTAACTACAATTATATTTTTCAAGTAAATAAGCAAACATTTTAATTTTGAATTGATTTACAGTGTTACAGTTAACCATGTCGTCCGGTATTTCATTCCATATCCTTATGGCAGAGTTTAAGGTTGACAATTGGTACACCATAGTTCGGCAATTCGGAATTTTAAAACGTCTTCTAGTTCTTACTATTCTACAAGTTTCACTCTGGTGACATATAATCATTTCATAAAGATAATCAGGTGTTTTGGATGACAAGCTTTTATATACAAACACAGATATCAGGAATTTAGTTTTCTGTTGGGTTTTCAACCATTGCAACTTCGTGTAGTAAGGGGTGACATGCTCCCGGATATTTGTCATATATATATCTAATCACAGAATTTAACAATATTTGTAACTTCTGATATAATTCACCAGTTAGGTCAGAAAAAAAACAAGGGAACAATAGTCCATATGTGGAACCAATAAGAAGATGAAACGAAAGAATAGGAAGGAGAGTCGCCACAGAACCAAGATAGTAAAAAATGTAGACTAATCCCCCGAGATAACGGCATTGAAATTACAGAAGTTACATTATTCGAAGACTTTTACAAAGATAATAAGACAATCGGGAATCAGGAGGGAGAGACAAGCGAGTGATTGGTTTGAGATTCATCTTAAGAAAAGAAGGTAAAATTTTCTAACATTGCTGAACGGAGAGGGCGAAGAAATGATCGAGACTTGGATAGGTGGATGAAAAAATATTAGCGAGGGAATAAAACGGAGGCTTCGGAATCGGAGACACCAGCGATCATTCGAAGGCGAAGCCGGGGAAACGAGCGATCGAGGAGCAAATGAGTTCGATAAAAGGGCGGCAAATGAGGCATCGACGACGCCGCATCAGCAGGATAGGTTCTCGATGATTCCGCTGCCTTCCTCTCGTTTGTTTCCGCGATTGCTGCGCCGCACGCGCGAGAGAGAAATTCGCAGAGCGAGGAGCAGACGTGGGAAACAAGAAGGATGGATGACTCGGCAGTGTGGGGGGAAAGCATGGGACGTCCATCCTGAGAGGCAAAGCCTTATCATCAAATCAAAAAACACATTCGTTAATGAGGGCGGAAGAGTGAGGATTAAGATAAGAAACAATCATTCATGATGGATAGGAAAAAAAAATTAGCTGTAGTGAGGAGAGCAAATAATGAGAGGGTGAAATTGTGGTTCGACGGGGTCCCGGAACCAACCAATATTTGCCAAAATTACTTTGCCACGTAGTTCTAGAATTTTCCACTTCACCGATGTTTTAGTCGTTAATGAGTCATAGTTTATTCTATCTTCGTTTTTATGTCCACATAGGAAAAATTATTCACTTTAAGGTAGCGTGAGATTGAATTTTTATGTGATACAAAATTATTATTTTTTTAATACAGGCACAACATATTCAATTTCACTCGATGGAATAATGTTTACAACGATCATATAGTTGTAACTTAATGAAATGTTTTTACGACCAATTATAAGTTTAATTATTAGGATTCAAAATATATTTTCCCAGTTAAATTTTGTTTGATAGAGGTACTGATTTTAAATTTGACCAGAAAAACCTATTTACTATGTAATACCTCTATCTCACTTAAAGCTAACTTATCACATGAATTTCCGGTTTCATTGGGGGAAAAAATTATGCATCTGCTCCGGGAGTACAGTGTGGTGAAATCTTAAGGCGTCTTAAAGCCGGGATTAAAAGTGGTATTAATAATAAACGTTTAAAAACTACAGATATTTAAATTCTCGAGGATAGGTGATTCTAGGACAACCATTACGAGTTTAAAATTAGGTTTAAAGCATGTAAAAGTTTCGAAAGAGTATGAAATATTATTTTTGGAGTGAATTGACGAAAATTCTCATAATTACCCCCAAATCTCGGTTACTGATTATCACTAATTTTCGCAATTATGGCCACGTTTTAATCCTTTGACCCTCCTTCCACGCGCGGCGACGCCGAGAGAGCAATTGACGAGAAATGTAAACGTTAAAGGCATCAAACGTATTGTCGTATTGCTGCAGTCGTCAACTAAATCGACGCGTGACCATAGCAATCATATTGCCTCAAATTGACGATTGACGCTTATGGCTTTTAAATAATTCACACAAAGAGATCCACGCCACGCCATTGAGCTGCAAAGAGAGAGAAAGGGAACCGGGTACGACGACCGACGACGCCGAGCGTCACTCAACCCCTGGCGGCCTCCCCGTGTCGATATTCAATGCCAAGGGACATAAAGAGGGCAGAAGAAAGAAGTGTGAGTCCCTTCCACTGCTGCCGGAGAGAGGAAGAGAATGCGAGCGAAGGAATCATAAAAAACGCTTAGCCCGATCCCCCACTGCCTTGGGGTAGGTTATCGGACACGGTCTTATTTTAATTTCCCTCTCCATCCTCGCCCCACCCTCCCCTCCTCTCCCTCAACTACCCCTCCTCTCCCTCAACTACCCCTCCTCCCCATCCACCCTCCGTCCAGCTCAATCCACTGAATAAAAGGGCGCGAATATAACGGGGAAGGGCGACGAACGCGTTTTCAGTGGAGGATCAACAAGGGTGGGGTAGAGCAACCGCGGGAGAAGTCCCCCACTCCTTAAATACGAGAAAAAAAATTTATTTCCTTGAGCTAATGATTTACGATTTTGAAAGCGAGCGCCATCTTTGGATGACAAGCCTCATTTCTCCCAGCCCTCCAATCAATAAAGATACATAGAATTAATCAATCGTAATGTTGTCTCCCAGAGCGGCAAATATCTCTATTTAGAACCTTATTCGAGAGGATCTATATTCTCTAAAGCATGTTAACTTTATTGAAGGAATTGAGTGCCCAAAGCGACACGAAATGGAAGGATATTATGATCAGTATCAATAATTAGACTAAAAAACTCAACAATTGTTTAATTATTGATGTATTTTAATGAACGTTTCTCATGATCATAAGTTCGCTGCGAGTCAATTCACTTATACCTTAAAACACTGTAATTTTCAACAATTTTTCCCCACGCGATGAAGTCGTAAAAACTTTAACACATCCCCTGGCTCACTTTGGAAAATACGTAGAAACAAGATCCGTGCCTTTCTAGGACACCATTCCTCTCGCAAATATATACAGTTTTAAATTAAAAAATTCTGCCGACCACACCGCAAACGGATCCACCCGTTCCTCTACTTAACTGGACTACAAGATGAAACGAAGAAGAGGTCGTTTTCCGGGTGATGGACCGACGATTCGGCGATGAGGAAGTCGTCTTCAGCGAGGACCAAGGAACATTATGGTACTACCTGGCAGTTCTAACGCCAAGATTTAATTTTTATCAAATTCCAACTTGCGGCCGAAATGCGGCTGTCAGTAAACAGGACTTTCAAAGCCATCACCACAACCGTTGTTTGACTCGTATTTCCTTTCGTGGGGTTTCATTCAAAACCGCGAGGGCTTAAACTTAACTATTTTTGATCGGCTTATAGGTGGCCAGAAAGATTATGCCACCAATGTGTCTTAAACTTAGAAACAGAAAGACAACTCACATCAAAGAGGATTGAGCAATGAATTCGTAAGCCACGGGTAAGAAAAACGGATTTATGTCATTAATTGAATTTAAATTTCAGTATAACGTAACTGAATTCCAACAAATGAAACGAAAGTTGCTGCTATAGGAGTAACAAAATAATTAGGACCAACTTGATGACTCATAACATAAATACGCTTTGTATCAACATTATTATTTTCCGACACACAATGTAGTAACAGATATAATAAAAGAACACTTTTCGAAAAGTAGTATTTCACCGACCATCTTCACGCACGTGAGACAGAATACAACATTTTCATATCCGATCTTCATTATGGGAAGGATGAGTTACATAGTAAAGAAGAAATTAAGCTTGAATGAGTATCTAAGAGTAGAGTTAGTAAATGATTAACTGCTATGTTTGTACCAAAGAATACCATTAAGTAATTTGAGATCGGATGATAAGACAACTGGATATGAGTAAATAAAAATTATTGTCACATCCAGTTCGAGGTTAGTGGCAATGTTTTCTTCAATTAAATCATATGGATCACCGATACCTACACGAGAGGTACTTGGCATTTTGATGATGAATACACCAAAAATCCTGTGAGAAATTAAATAATAATAACAATAAAAATAATAATAATAATTAAATAATAAAAATAATAATAATAACCAGCTTATAACAAAAGGTTTCCTTCAATTCAATTGTTTTGTTCCGTTGATTTCAAAGAAGCATAGAGAATTTAAAAAAATTAAAGCGCATTCCACTATGGTTCAGCATTAATGTGTACCTTATAATAGTTGTATGTTGTAGGAAATTTTTAGAATCCAAAAAGAAAAGACATTTTGACCATCTGCGAGCGATACAATAATGGTGAAGGACCAGTACGGATTCCGAAATGTCTACATATACATAATACCCCGCATGCCACCTAAAAGGCGTGTGGCAGGGGGTGTTAGGACACCAGCCGTTTACACATAAAAATGAAGTGCTCTAACGAAGTTAGGACTAGTATTTATTAAAGTCCTCTATGATTCGGGGGAAAAATGAATTCCCATATCTATCCGTTCGGCAAAACATCTCTTAATTTATCGCTTCTATCGGACTTGGAAATATAGTGGGGCTCTAATATTATGTTCTCCGTGTCGCTCTAAAAGATATCCATTCTCAAGATGTTTTAAAACAGCTATTCTCATAACGTAGGTGATACCAGCACAGGGGCATCAATCTTAAACCCTAATGGGTAATAGTACGACGGGAATAATTTGGGATAGAGCAGTCACATTTAAAGCAAATGAAATCAGGTTCGCTTATTTTGAGCTCTCGCTAATGCTGGAGAATTTCTGAACTACAATCCGTTCATCAACAGCCACCGTAGCGTCATCTCGAATTTTTGGCATTTTTGATAAAGAATTCATATCGTGAAGAAATTTTGGATGACTGTGAATGTTCCTAGAAGTTTTCATAAATCAAGGATAAAATATTTATGTAAGTTGAAAACTCCGCGTTATAGTAGGTGTTGGGAAAGAGCTTTCACAAACAGAACCATCACCAGCCATCGACTACATCCGTTGGAAAAGATTTTCCACCGCTCGAGAATACAAAACGTATGACAGCTCATTTGATCGAAATAACTCAAGCCTGAAGCTCATTCAATGAATAATATATTAACCGCAATAATATATTGCACACTTGAATGTAGTCACGGAGTATCTCAAGCCATTAGGGAGGTAAACAGTTCCATCGAGGTCAGGAAACAGTTCTCTTGTATAAATGGAATAGGATGGGTTACTGCTGGGTGCATTACTCAAATAAGGAACTGAAAAGAAAAAAACAGCGGACTTGTTTTTTTGTAGTAATTAAATAGCGTGAGCCTGTTAAGAGGAGAATTGCCGACAAACACGCCCTCAACTTTTTCACAATAGTACTACCTAGTCACCGGCCAAAAGCTTCTTGGACTCGGAATAAAGGGCAACTCAACCTTAAGGGAAATGAGTCTCTCGAATGCGAAAAATCCAGATTCCTACCCACATCTCCACGATTCGCTTAAGACATAATGGGAGTCAACGGACAAAATGCCATCAAGCAGAATGATTTTTATTTTTCCTTCCTTCTTTCCCCATCTCTTGACCTCGATACGAGCGGAACCTCGAGTGCGAATTATGTTAGCCCACAACAGTCCGGTATCTCATCGACAGTCTTTTGTTTCGGGCCCTCTAGTTCTTTTGTTTCCCTCCCCATCCCCAAACCACCTTTCCTCCGGGAACATTTACCTCCACTTCCTTGCCGGCGGCGCTCAAGTCGCCTCGGACACAGTTTAAACGCAAGCTTCCGGGCCGGAGGGAAAGGGGGGAGGGAAAGGGTCGTTTTAAGCTGAGCGACTTCACTTGCACGCTCAAGATCATCAAGACAAAAAAGAGAGGAAGCGCAGGACAATAAGATCATTCCAAGATAGAGTGCGTTTTATCGGACCGCTTGGCCCGTCTTGGTTCAGCAAGGTTTCCACTAGGAGGCACTCATTTACCCACTCCATAATTTTACTCGCTAAGAACCAAGGGTACTACCATGGTATACTACATAGAGGAGGCCCAAGTCCGTCCCATAGGGGTTTGTCTATGTTGCCAATTCCCTCGCCTTTTAATCAAAGCTTATCAAAAATACCCGCATAGCGGCGATCAGCGCAGAGCGAAAAATTTATTCTCACTATTTGCAATAAAACATATGTACTCGCGAGGAATAGCACTTTAAAGTTATGACTTCGTTGTATTACACAACCACGAAAGTATATTTCGATTGGGAGTCCTAATTATACGATATTTCCCCGTGAAATCCGGATCTCTCTACCGTCAGCGTCGCAAATAACGACTATTAAAACTCCCTTTAAATACACGGTGGGCGTGATCACAATTCGTGGCCGTCAGGGGAATCCACAAATGTTATCTTCGTAAAATCCTTCACCGGAAAGGAAAGGTCAATAGATAGGGATCCATTTAATCAAACGAATATACAGAATGTTTCGCTGGCACGATAGCACCAGAGATTGATTGATATCAATATGTCAGGGATTCGTCGAGCGAAAACACGTTGATGATGATGGAGACGATCTTAGCAGTATTTTCGCACTTCTGTGATTGTTATCGCATTCCTGGTGGGAATGATTTGAACCGCTAGTTAGTTTATCACTTCGGCTGCATCTAGCCAACACCATCAGTGATTGTGCATTAAATGGCAGACTCGATCCAACCAATTGATGCTGATAAAGTACGCGAAAATGTTGTTGATCCATCTTCCCCTAACCCGGACGCTCCTCGTTGTATTCAACAATTTTTCACGGCAAAAAATATTTCAAGGATGAGCAAACTCAGTGAAAACAAGTCCCAAGGAGGAAAAATTTTCGCATCGATGACTTTTAAAGAGATTTTCTAAGTATGAGTATATACGTTTTATACATTAAGAGTTCACAACGGGGTCACCAAAGCGGTACAAGGTGTAATGAATAGCATCTCCGTGAGACGTTAATGCTCTTCCCTCAGACTGAAAGATGCACTTCAAACCAAGACCGAAGCTGTACTTCTTACGTGGGGTCACAACCTTTTAAAACGCGTATCCAACACTCCAACGGGCAGTGCGCGGTTCTGTTAAAAACCACGAGAGCTTAATTAAAACCTACATGAATTATTAGAACAATAATGTGGGTAAAATATAATAAATAATAATCAGAGACAAACGGGTAAAACTCTTAGTCCTCTCATATTTACAGCAAGTGCCACGGGAGCTTTTAAGACACCATCCATTAATTTTTAACATTAATTTAAGACACTTCCATTTATTGTAAAAATTAACCTTCTAAATTAAGCCAGGGATAATCTTTCTAAAAAGGGATATTAACTTATGAAACTGTTGAAAATCAAAACGCATTTATAAAATCAATGAGTAAAAATGGAGCCAGTTGACAAACCCTGGAACAGATTGATAAATATGAGTGATAAAATCCTGGAATAGCCCGATTCATGAAACTTTTATTTCGTAAACATGAAAGCTTCATTTTTTTGACATCTCATACGTAGCTGAACGGGCAAAATCTTCGGTCGACATCTACTTCACGAAATTAACGTACAGGAGTGGTCTCATTAAAAATTTAGCATTTTCTACCTTTTAAATGGAAGAATCACAACTCACGCATCATATAAAGAAAACCATGAAAATATTCCATTTTTCATTATTTTTGTTTTTTACGCATGCAAAGAGTAAAATAAATAGAGTAACATTAACTACCTTTTGACTACATACTTAATTTGTATGGCCAAATCCTATTAATATCGATTTATCCCTTCTTTGCAATCTCTTAAATAACATCACGCATCATCCAGGTCACCTCATAATCGGTAAAAAGTAATCTCCATGTGAGGTGGTGTCCAGGGAAGGGGGAGTGGGCCTACGGACTTTGCCGAGAGGGTCCGAGGGGAATGAAGACGAGGCGACGGCACGAAGATAGTGGAGGCGTCACGGGGGAAGGAGGACCTCCCGCTTGGAGTAGAGACGAATCGGTCGCTCTCCTCCCAATAGGTAAGCGGAAAAACCACGTCGTCGCTCGGACATCTAAGTCATGAGACCACGAGAAGTCATCATCCGTTGACTACTGCGCTAAGTTAGCATTTTTTACGGTAAAACTGAGTTCCAATTTATGCACGTAAAACTTACAATTGAATAAAAATCAATAAATATATTTAATCTTCTGATGAGTAGTTTTGTGGTTTTCTAATTCAGGGAAACGAGATTAGCCAGAAGTAGACTTTTCTAACTACAACCCAGATTCTAACTTACACCTCGGAAAGCCATTTTGAAAATAACTGCATTATTATTTTGGGTTATAATAAGTTGATTTCCCTTCTCTTAATCATTTGAGAACCAGCGGCCCGCTGTGAATGTACGTAAACTACATCAATCGTTTATGCATGTTAATTGACGAGAGATACGAATATATAGCAATAGTGCACGAATTTTTAATTCCGTGGCAATTACTGAATCACATGTTACAAATTTAGGACAACTTATGATCAACATCATCTGAAGGTCAAAGCCTGAAAATCATAACCACAGCTTTCTTGTCAACCAGTAAATGTAAGCCATAGTCTGTTAAAGCGATAGGATAGAGACGTTACGTAAGTCATAACAATAGGGTGGTTTCCTATTATTATTTTTGCCTTAATCGAAAGATTATTATTCCTGGAGTATGTATTTCACGCTTATAGATTTTAAAATGACGAATTCTATTTTTCACGATTACGTGAAAAGTGAAAATTTTCAAGCGCGAGAAAACATGCCGGCTAAGTATTAATGCTGGGAAAAGCCCGTGTGACGTCATTCTGGTTCCAGCTGCCGCCATGTGAGGCCGCCTTGGTGCGAGGTTATGAGCGCCGCTACGATGAAGGCTCCTAGCAAGTATCAGAGTGCCCTGCTAGTAGGTAGCGCTTGGCTTAAATAAGGATTATTAATAGCCTATCAAACGAAGGAAACTTTCCGGCCTTAGCTAATTTTAATAGGTGATTATTAAGAAATGTTTCCCTGAGCTCTGCGCGACATGCATGCATTGGTAATCTGAGACGATGTAAAACTCCTGACTACTCGTATAGAATCTAGTACCCTGTGATGTCACGTGGAGTAGGATCACATGGGCGCCAATCTGGCCTTTTTAAAATGAGGTTAAAATTGACCATTAATATTCGTCTACACTGGGATTTCTAAAACAAAAAAATTGTATATTATGAATACACTAATGGTGGGTAACGAATCGCAATCAATGCCTTTCGTTTTCTTTGATGAAGGAAACTACCCTATTGCTGGGCTAAAAATATTTTTAACTGAAGTCACAATTTAATTAAAAGAATGCAAACAATAAAAATTGAGAAAACTATTTTTTAAATCAACTGAAGTCACAATTTAATTAAAAGAATGCAAACAATAAAAATTGAGAAAACTATTATCAATTACGAAATATACATAAAAAATTTACAGTGTGAACGTAATAGGATAAAATAATGCAATGTAACGAAAATCTAAATTATGATAATTTTTGAATCTGATAAAAATATAACTAAGATCCCTTTGAGTGAAGGAAGGATTTGGGCATTGAGGCAGTTTTAATCTCTATCAACAACCCAAGAAATTGACGGGCAGAGTGCTGAAAATGCAGGAGAAATCTTCAAATAACCTAAGGAGAGGTCCTCTTGTCTACCAACTGCCACAACGGCGTGTTCTGAGCACCTTATCGTTAAGCTCCCCGAAAGGTCCGTTAATCCCAGTGGACAGAATATCCCAAGTGAATTGGGGCTATATGTATTAACCGGTGCTTTCAAGTCCTCTCAAGAGGGGGATTATGAACACAAAAGGAAGGTCGAAAGGAGAATTCTCCAATTTTGGCCACTAGCTCACCTCGCCACAGGTCATAACGGCTATAACGAAGGTAGATAAATTTGTACGAGAGATCCCAAAACGCTAATCATGCTACCTTGTTTTAACGGGAAATGAGAATTAAATTTGAGAGGGAAAAATACAAATAAAAATGTTTTTTACAGTACAGTTAACTGTTTTCTCTCTAGTTTTTCCTGACAGGAAATATCACAAAGACGAGTTCGCTATCATCGTCGGTATATATCATAAGATAATAAAAAATACCATAAATTCTTCTATATCATTCTCATAGACAAGTTAAAAATCCGTACATATTAGGAATATTTATGGATAGGGAGAATTATTACTTCCTGCCAATCTTTTCAGAAAATAGGATGGTGACATTCAACATCTTCCGCCGTACTGCTGGAAAATATATCCCTTTTTGTAATGATCTTCTTGGCTTGAATTTGGAGATAATATTTCATCACGACGAAACTTTTATAGCTTATGTATCTGCCACGTAATCATGATGGTGTAGTGATGGGCATCATTTAGTTTTCATCTTTAGGTTTCATTTGTGGCAAGTCTAAAAATATTGCGCATTAGAAAAGGACCATTAAAGAGCACAAGATAAAATAACGTATCGACAGATATTACCGATATTTGCGCCACGGATAATTAGATTAACTTAATTTGAAATGACATTGAAAATCTACTATCATTCGTCACAAAGAATTGTCAACGAAAGGCATAACTCCAGAGTATTGAGCCGATAAACTTGCACGAGAAACCCCAAAAATCCTTATCATGCCAACTCGTTTTAGGTGTATATGAGAATTAAATATGATAGGGAAAATGCAAATAAAAATTTTAAGCAATTTTTATAACATTATGGTTAACTGTTTTCTCTATAGTTTTTCCTGGCAGGAAATATCACAAAGACGAATTTGCTATCAATATCGGTATATATCGCAAGATAATAAAATTATAATGGATTCCACCCTATGCCAATATTAGAATGATATCGAAAACATACTTCAAGGGGATAAAATGACGACTACAGAGAAAAACCAGGGCTGTATACAACTGCGGTTGCTGTTTGTTTACGGAACTACGGAGAAATGTGAGGTTAAACACTCAAAAGTATAATACGTCGCGAAAATAACCGTTAGGTCTCGTCTACCGTGAAGAGGTTACTTACGTACATTTATCGATCATCCATGCATCCATTAGCTCCACGCAGGAGGATAAAACGCAGCATCGCACCTCCGCCCCGCATCTATTAATCTTTCGCACTACGCCCTCTGCGTCCAATTTCTCATTTTCACGAGTCGGTGCTTCCGCGGTAGTGTCAGCCTCTCATTCTCTCTCTCCTAACGACGTCATGGCGACGGCTCTCATAATGCTGTCCTCCGCTCGCTCTTCACCGATGCCATATTCTCGACGTGTGCACTCATTGTCCTCTTCTCGGATGATGACGTGCTCCTTCTGCCAATAACCCCCGCCGTTTTAAGCGTTCACATTCGAGCTTCCACGAGGACGTAACAAAGCATCCATAAATAAAATGGTCTCCAACGACAACGCCAAAGATATATACAGACAAACACACACCACGGCAGAAAACGTCTTGCTTATGAATGAACTCTAGAATACAGTGGGTAGATTCTCGCCGGCACAACGACACTGCTGTAGATTATTCACATGCTTCGATGACTTCACTTGATCAGCAAAGAAAGCTCTCTCGCAAAGATTACCACCATTCAGTATTTTGAATCCATCCACAAGTAGGTGTACTAAAATATACTATTTATTCTAATATAATATTGAAAAGGGGATGAGATAGATTTTAGCATTTTAATACTACAATGAACGACATGGTGGTTCCTTCTATTCGCAAAAGCAGAATATTCCCCCAAATAACGAGTTATTCATGTAAAATTCAAATTAATAGCAATAATATTTTATTGATCCATAAAAGTGCGATTCTACTACTTGCCCTGGCTTCTTTTAAAGAAGTAATGCAATAATTTCAACCGATTCAGGTGTTATATGGTAGAAGTTTCACATATTTAAATAAAAAATGGTAGCAGTTTTCCACAATATTGTGGACAAGTGCTGCCATCCTTTTATTTTTTTTAAAGTAATGCAATTCTGAGGTAGCCGTCAGTCGAAAAAAATACCCCTGGCATAGAGGGGTGCAGGAAGCGTGAAATTACACTTTATTCTAAGATAATCCTGACGAAAATTTTTTAAATTAGCTTTTAACTGCACAATTTTATCAGTTATATGTAAGCGTTGGTATATCAGCAATTTCCTCTTTTTATCTCTATGTTAACATTTCAGAAGTTGGATGGAAAATGAAGTCGATAACCATACTTATTTTTTCCAGCTTCCAAAATATCCAAGCAATTGTAGTACAATGGAAGGAAGTGATCTCTCTGTAGCTAAAAATAGTATTTAAAATCCGCAATTTCGAACATCCATAAACCCAGCTTCGACAATCAACGCAGACGCGTAATTATTAAATCGCCGGAGGGAAAAGGGAAAGTCCTCTAGGAGAAACAGCGCGCTGTATCAGTGGGAAGCACGGATGCAAGCATGCACACGAGATAGAAAAAGGTATACGGGAAGCAAAGGCGGTAGTCGAAGATACGGGAGAATCGAAAGCTACATACACCCTCATAAATGATAGTTCAACTGTCCTGAAATCATGACAATGATTTGGCACTGCGGTTGGATCGTATCACTCCAAGTAAAACAAACTGAGACGCTTAGAAATAAAAGTTTTTTCGAGCGACGACGAGAACTGAAAGGTCCTAAAAATGACACCCTGAACCTACGTCAAGTTTCCCGCATGACAGCTGGACCTGGATTACGGTAGGTTATCAAAGAAAGACGAGTATCAAAAAGACGGAGTCATCAGCCCCATCGGAGAATGGGTGTTCACGGTTAAGATTCCATTAAGGAATTCAGAGGATGTGAAAAATTACGTTGTCTCAGGCGTGATTTCGTAGAATTTTGCTTTGCGATTAGCAGTGACTTAGGATTTCCGCATGTTTTTATTTGTGTCCCTTTTTTATTTACTTAATAATGACGTACATCGGCGAAATTTAGTCGTTGAAGTAAATTCATGTGGTATCAGAAAGGAACCGCTTCTCATTCACCACATAAGTAAAGGTTGATTAATGAACCTCGTTCCTTAATCACCGATTGAAGATGAAATGCACACAATAAGAAACAATCCTACGCCCGCTTCAAAGACCAAGCAATCGCTCTTGGCGAAACATCAGAGATGCGATTCCGACAAATCACTTATTAACGCCGCAACACAGTATTTTGGAATGATACCTTCTGAATTAAGATACCACAACTTGAAGAAAAGAGAGGAATAATCACGGACTGATCATTATTAATGCACGAAAAGCAATCGAAAAGGGATACCAATGTAAAATTATCACCCAAGGTATTCGACCTCAGGTATTTTAGAAATTAGACGTAAGTACTCCGGAAAAACACAAGGTGACACTACTGTAATTCCTACTCACGATTAATTTATGCGATTATGTCACCATCACACGATGTTTAAACTGTCAAAAATTGTCATGAAAGGATTTATATTTTGCGAAAACGCCAGATTAATTCATTCATGAGGGTAAGAGTTCAAATGTATCCACAGCGAATTATTCCCACATAATCGATCATCGACCACCAGATAAAGCGCTTTCACAAACGGAGAATGAGTCGATCAAATGGGAAATAATCCGAGCGATCTCGCTGTCACACTAAGAAAATCCGAGAGCGAAAGCGATCGTTTTTCCTCGATGACACCTACCTCTTGGAGCCGAAGAGAATCGCCTGGACAACTCGCAAAACCTGAGGTGCAACTGGAAGAAAGATCCTCTAGGACGCACAGGAAACAACAAAAACTCGGGCGCTGAGGGAACGCGAACACACTTCGATGAGCCGTCAACAACCTCCGGGGAGCGGAGTCGATCAGCGCAGCACAAGTCACGGATACGAACGACTAGCCCGCACGGCCGCACGCGAGCGACTGCAGCGCCTCCCGGACTCGAAGCACGAGACTGGCCCGCGAGAGAAAGGGAGGGGAGGAGGGGTTGAGCTGTGAGTTGAGGAAGAGGGCAGTGGAGAGGGAAGGAAAGGAAGCGAAGGCCGCCGCGTCTCCACAGTGGGAGGATGAGTAGTAGTTCCATGGTAATGGACGTGGGGGATGGAATGGGAAGAGGCGGCTGGAGGGGTGATCTGTTGTGGGGGATGGGGTTGTTTACGTGTGCGAGAGAGACAAAAAGAGAGAGAGGGAGGGGTAGTATGGACTTGAGGGGCGGCTTGGAAGATGGGGATTCCGCGAAGTGTGGGAGAGGTCGGGTTTTATAGGGTGGGTTATGAGCGATATCGGAGAGTTAAAAAAGGATGGGCGATGCGATGAAACTGTAGGAAAATAGGGTGGGGCGGGCATGAGGATGTTTGCACTGGTGGATAAAGAGAGTAATCGATATGCATCGACGGGAGTAAACCTTCCTCAATTCCTTAGACTACTCCCCGATTGTAATTTCATGATCCCATATCCCCAAAAATAATACCTGTTCCTCATGCAACAATAAGAAATCAGTCGCAAAATAACATCTCAGTAAAGGAATAAGAACTTAAAGTAAGCGCCAGGAAGATACATAGTTGGATTTCTAAGCTCCTTTTCCCGGGAATATTCAATCATTCGTTCTTGGTGAAATTGAGAAATATTGAAGAACTAAAACGGTGGGTTGTGCGATGAAACTAGATGAAAAAGAGGGGAGCGCATGTAGGGATGTTTACATTCGTAGACAAAGACGAATATCGAGAAGCAACGACGGAAGGGAAATTTCATCCCCTTAAACAATTCTATTATAATTTTATGATCACTAAAACAAATATAAATTCGTTTCCTTAATAAATAGGAAATTGGTTTATACGTATCATCTGAATAAAGGAATACTTATTTTCAGCAGGTAATAGTTACATAGTTGAATTGCCAAGGTCACCTTCGTAAGCATTTCCAGCCGTTGATTTACAGGATACGTTATGAGCAATACTGAAGAGTTAAAAGAACGGGTAGAGCGATGGAACCAGAGGAAGATGGGAATGGGCGTGCATTGGGATATAAATAGGGTATCGAGACTAGCCTTTGTGAGCGAATTGTCTTCGACCTACATCGACCATTCATTTCATGATCCTTCATTCAAAATATTGCCGCTCCTTCAAAAAGCAGGGACTCCAATTGTGAAGGTTTTTCGAGTAAATGAAGATTATTCATAAGCGCAAATGATTGCGAATATGGTGGAGTTCCAAGGAAGGGCGACCCAAATAACTAGAGGAAGGCAGAAACGGGCGGGTCATGTGACGTTCACTGAGGAGGATAAAGAGAGTTATCGAGATACGTAGGTGAAAGAAAGTTTTCCGGTAACTTCAAATAGTATTTGCTTATTTTTTAAACTTTACCTCTAAAATACCGCCGCTATTTCAAGTTATGGGAACTCAATTGCAAGAGTAATTTGAATAATGGAAGAAGCGTACAGAAGAAGAATTATTCACAAATGAGAAGCACATATGATAGTTGGATTCCAAATACTATCTTGATGTCGTTATTTGATCATTGTTTTGAATTAAATATTACGAGTAATATGGACGAGTTATTTTAAAAAGGGCGCAGTGAGGGAACAAGGGGAAAACAGGAGGCCCTGACAGGGATATTTATAAAGGTTTACAGAGAATTATCTGGATGGATAGAAACGAAGAAATTTTATTCAAAACCTAACACAAACTGCTTATGCATGTGTGTTAAGAAGCTCTTAAGGCCGTTTTACACGAGGCACGTACTTGCACAATCTGACGTGTGTACGAAGGCGCAGTCAAAATTGCGTCGTGTAAAGCTGTGAATTGTTAGAAGGCATGCGAGAATGCGTGGACGCGAGATGGCAAAATAGCCCCAGTTCTAATTTCGTTCATGCATTCGCGCAATTCCACGCCATTAACAACACTGAATAAAAATGTAAACAGTATCAATCTATAATTAAATTATCAGATGATAAAAAATAATTAATTATCAGGTGAAATAATTTTACACAAATTCTCGCCTGACGCGATTGATTTTGAGACGCAAGTGTCGAGCAGAAAGAGGTAAGACTCGAGAATAATTTTCGCTGACAAGGCTTCCGATATTTTTTCAGTCTACGGATCGATTTCTTTCGGGTTTCATCCCTCTTGGCATGAAAGAAGACTCTTGACAGTTCACGTATGGGACGCACTCGAGTATACCTGGCCACCAGCCACCAACCAGAATTCCGTCGATGTTCCTCGGTCGTCCGTCTGGGCACGAGGGGCGACCATCTCGAGGGAAGGAGGGCTGGGCCAAGGTTATGCAAGGGACCTGGCATGGTGGTGGGAGGGTGTAGTCTTCGTCCTCCAAACCGCCGTAAAGGATATTACCAGAGATGAGAATCGCGGATGGCCAAGTGTTCTGAGAGGTGGTCTCTCATTCCAGATGCAGATTGATAGGCACGGTTTCCTCTGCGGAGAGTGATACGCTGCGCCGGGCGTCTCGACACAAGCGGCGGAGGGAGAGAGAGAGCCCATCTGGCGGAGATGATCGCCGGCAGATAGGCGAAGGACGATTACGAGGGAAAAACGGGCGGGCGCGAAGCATCTTTTATACGAGCTGGAATCGCGAAAGCATCGCCCCGCTCGAAAAATAAAAGACTTTTATCGCGGACCAGACAAACAAATGAGAGACAAAGAAACGGAACCGTGTTGAGGAGGGTTTTTTTTGGGATATAATATAATGGGCTGTAGTAACAAAGCACCACGTAATCTCACTGCATTCACGCGATGAGCAGAGGCTCAGAAACGTTTGGATGACCTTCGTGTCACCACGAAAAAAAGAGATAAAAAATAGGCATACAGCTTTCCAGTGAAGAATGAATCTTGCATACGTTTACCTTAATGGTGCTTTTATGGTAATGCCGTATCAACGGCCAGATTGAGAACGCCCATCTTGCGGTACACGTTGGCAGCGATATACTTTGGAATATGACGTATTTTGAACGAATATGGGATATCTTTCGATTTAGACGCCATATGAGCTGAATTAAGGTTAAATAAAGCGTTCTTTCTCGTGCAACTCCGCTATTAAGTTAATAGGTTGTTGATATAAGCTCATTGGATGCTGGAGCCGAGGGCAAATGTTTTTAATCCATGATTTAATGCTTCACTATAAGTTTTCGTACATTTCACAATGAATTAGGTCATAGAAAAGGATCAAAGATATGAAATGGGGAAACAAAGTTGATTTAGGAGAATTTAAATTCCACTATCCAAAAAATGTTTACTTGAACTACGCAATGAAAGATCTCCATTAGCTGTCACATAGCTAGGGACACGTGGTGAATATATGAGATTGGAATTACGTATTATTATAACTACGTTGTAATTAACCAACATAAGCCTAATAACACTCTTTATCCGATTTTTTAGATTTTTCAACTTGTTGTTGATCAAAAATTACAATGGATATTATTTTAAAAACATATTTCATTAACACATTTCTATTTAGAAAATTTTCAGTCGATGAATGATCAATGATTGAGAGGTATCACAGTCTCTATGCCAGGAAGTGATTCAACGATAATTTAGCAGAAATGGTAGAAACAGAAATACAAGAGTGTATTTACACATATTCAATTTCACGTTGTATGTTAACTGCCATGGAAATGACGGAAAAGGCATTAGATGAATGAATTGAAGGATAAATTTTTATATTGTGAAAGGTTATTCGGGATTTCCACCGGGTCAGGTTCTCCATTACAGCTTACATTTCGATGAAGTAGTCGTCCATCGTCATCAGGGCAAACGCGATCGAAATATCGGCTGTGATAGAGAACCTGACCGGGGGGAAATCCCAAATAACCTTCCACGCTAAAATACGCCGGGAAAACCTGCGATCGTAAATTTTATGTTTTGTCGCGTGCCGCTTGCAGAGCCTTACATTTCGACCCGCCAATACCGAGCACATAACTTTCTCGGCATCGGGATCGGCTGAGAGCTGGAGATGAAACCACAAATAAAATTTCCGATCGAATACGGCCCAAGTTTCTTTTCCTAGAACCGCGTCTTTTGCTTCGTTCCTATTAGCTAGGGGCGATTACCTTTTCCAGGCACCACTGACTACGGAGCCGAAACACTTTTCATTCGACGACGCCGTCCGAAAGGCGACAAGCATTGTTAGCGCGGAACGGCAACTTAAACGCGGGGAATGGTATGGTAGAGATCTCGGGGTCCGGTCTAATTTTTTTTTCTTTTGCTTTCGAAAAGCTCATAGCCACGCTTTCGCGAGGAACCCGGTCGAACCTTGGCGCGCACCGCAGCCGAGAGCGAACACGGCAAATCCGTGAATAATCCCCTCGATGAAACAGGCACCTCTTGTACAGTACCCCTACCTCAATCTCCCCTCTAAGCCATCCTCCGCCTCACGGCACACCTACCCCTTCAGGGGGTTCTGTGCCCCGAGTAACGAAAGAGAAGCAGCAAGCAGCTCCAGCCGACATGCCCGATTGAAAGCCGCGGATGTTACCAAGGGGGGGTGGGCAGGAAAAAAAAGACTTTCCCACCTTCGGTGTGAGGATGACACCGGATCGCATGGGCTCACGTTTGTTCATCATGCGAGAGATGGGTTTCGGATGAGATTTCCACGGTTTTGGCTGAGGTGATGATGGGGATGAGGGCTGCGGAGGGGAAATGGGGGGGGGGGGATAGGAAGGAGCGGTGGAGGGGGTAATCAAGAGAAGCGTTCGCGCCCGGAGATAGAGAAAACGATGAGGGTCGTTAATTCATGCTTTCGAGGATACCGATACTTGTATTTGCTTAACCACATTAGGCTTCGCTTCGTGGAAGTGAATTGAATTCAACATTAGATGTTCGTACCTTTCCACTAAATTTCAACATCATTGAAACATGTTGTACTAAAATTAAAATTTGGTGGAAAAGTACGATTTATAATTATGAATAATAAGTGCATTATTTGAGAATATTTCAAACACAAATCATTATTATTTTCCGAAATTCAACCTTCTAAAATTCTCTCTTTGTATCTTCTACCTTCCAACCCATTTAAGCTAAATGGGATAAGACTGAACTAAATTGCATTAGAATATAATATTTTATTTTCTCTAAAAGTTTATTTTGGAACACGAATGAGAAAAAAAGCTTAGATGGGTTCGGTGATCGATATTTGATCATTCCTTCACACTGTAACTATCACTACCAATGTCTCTATTAATGCTCAATACTCGCTTACGCTGTTATCATGCCAGTTATGAGACCTTCGCGTTCAATATGACAAATTTTAAAAACTAGGATATCTAACTCTTGTCATGGAACAAAAAACATACCTCTAATTCTTCAACCATTTGAGCAAAGCGCACGTCGTGTGTCAAGATTTTATACATAGCCTTAGACTGATAGGTGCCTCAAATCTAGGCAACTGACGTTTCATCAATCATAAGCCACGTATCAAAGATCTATCGTATCCAACCATGGCTTTGGCGATGTTCTATGTAAAAGTCATGCCAAGGGTGTTCGTTTTTACCCTAGAAGAAATACACTCGAATATCTGCGTAAAAGCAAAACGTGTAGGCGTAGAAATTTCAACCGGAACAGGTCAAGGGTGTAACAACTGCAGACTAGGTAGGCTGAGGTGTGACTTCATAAATTTTCCCAATGGCAATTCGCTGCGAAGGCTGACATCATATTACGTTGATCCTCGCCACATTCGATCAAAATGCATTGAGGCATTAAAGCATTGCACCTTGTGACAACCCAATAACTATTTATGGTACATAAGGAAGAACCAGATTCTGTGAAACTGATGATGTTGAAACAGTTATGAGATTTATCCGAGCTGCTAAATGCTAACTCTACTCTAACACATCGCCTCCGTCCACTTGAGAAAGTAGCATTCGAAACAATTTTTTACGCATATAATCTACTTCGAGATAGAAACAAAGCTGGTATTCTTCAAGATTATAATCATCACTTAATTTAATACACATATTTGTATTATCGCGGCTGAGATTTAAGCCACCGAGTGCATACTTATCGAACTTACATTTGGAATAATCTTCTCCACAGAAGTGAGGAATAGCAATGACAACAGCGGGGAAATCAAGGGTGGAGGCTTCCGAAATATGGTGCTACAGAAGTATGATGAGGATCAAATGAATCAGCCGAGTAGGTAATGACGGAGTCCTAAGAATAATAAAAATTTCGTGAAAACCTATACAAGAAACAACTTTATCAGCCATATCTTGAGACATGATGGCCTGATGAAGACAATCTTCGAGGGTCAAGGAGATAGCAAGATCGGAGAAGAAAGAACTCGGATAAAGTATGTATAAGGAACAGGTATAAAAGTATATGAAAGAGATGAAATACGTAGCTGTGAAAAGGTAATTTGATAGGAGAATCGAGTGGAGAGCTGCTTCAAACCAACTTGACCATTGATTATAATACCTGTATTATGCACAGGAATCACAGCTGTTTTTTTAATAAATGACTCCAACATAATTAATAAGTAATTAGAGCATAATGCCTAACCTTCCCTTGAATATTGGAGAGACAAATGAAGGTGAAATTATAGTTTACTTTCGATAGATTTTTAAGCATATATGTTGCCACCAAAACGCTCATTTGAAGTAAGGGAAAGGGAAAGCGCTCAAATTGTAAAACATTTACGAGAAATACAAGCGATATAGCGCAGCTCCTTTCAAGGACGAAGAAGACGAAGTACTAAAGCAATGAAAGGCAAGGGGATTTTAGGCAATTAGAGTTGGCGAAGATGCATAATATGAGATTTAGGAGTAATGACAAGTAATCATCTAAGCGGATAAGACATCAGGCATATTTGACATATTACTTGAGATGCATGTTTACCTTCATATTAGGATAAATCCATGAGTAAAACAAACAACAATAAACATAATACGGCTCTGAGAAATTAATCACGACCATTAATTTATCACTTATTTAAATCCTAAAGAATTTCTGGGACACCCTCATCCGTAACCCACCCCGAATAATCCGAAATCCAACGTTTCTCGATCCTTATGGCTCGACTACCATGGGAAGAAACCGTGACTCCATCACATTCTCGCCCTCATAATGTATTCCAGACACATATGGCGGAAAAGCTAACAAAAGAGGTTCCGTTTCCTATTCCCTTGAATAATAATAACAACAATATATCCGTGGGAGTTTCGCTGCGTGAACACCCCTCCAATGCAACTCCGCCGTGCCGTGGCGAGACAGTTGAAAGTGAAAACTAACTCACTCTCTTCCCTTCTCCCCGCGACCCAACAATCGAATCAAATCCCGCGCCATATTGCAGAAGCGAGAGTGATATGCCACCGTAGTAGAGGAGTCCCAATTAGACGCCATGTCCCTTCATTGTCTCCACCAAGACCCTTCGCAGAACACGCGTCCACAAACCATTCAATGCAAGGAGCGAATCTTTCCGCTGCGAACTGGAAATGCAAAACTCTCTTCACTTTCCTACGCAGTATGCCATATACTCTTATGATTCATTCCAGAGGTGAAATCATTGTTTAGCATGTTCACAATTCTTTCATTGCATAATCACAAACGTAAATTTACTAAACGGGTTATGCGTGCTTCCTAAACCGATCAAATGATGAGATTCACACACAAAAAATGTTATTGAGGGAGTAAAAGAGAAGAAAAACATCACTGTGAAATGCTAGATTATAGGAAGGGGGAGTGGCGAGCTGCGTCAAATCAATCTCGATAGTGCTGAGATGATGATGATATAAAAAATAATTACCAGCATCAAATGAAAGCTCATTGAGACATCTGGTACCAGGAAATAAATTATTACGCAAGTTAACAAAAAAAGATATAGCGCGCTCTTAATTACATGGGGTGAAACAAATAATTTATCAACGAGTTCATTATAACACTTCGCGGTTCATAACAACGCCTCCAGGTGTCATGCAATCTTCTGAACGAGGACGCAGACTTTATTTTTTTTATAAATAATAATAGGAAGTCGTTAAAATGAGATTATTTCCCAGTGACGTGCACGGCGTATGCATCTCACATTTACATTAGAAACTTTCACAAGTATTGGATGCAATATTTTTCCGGTAGCCACGAACGAGTACCTCGCCCACGGGGGATGAATACACACAAAGGAAGGCATAATGATTACGGAGCAGCCATGAAACTGATTTCACACCATGGGCTTCGAAGTTTCGCCACCGCGCTCATATGTATATCCGGAGGAAAAGCGGCGTGAGTCCGGGCACGCGTGACGGCCCGATGTGCTCATTGGCGCGCGGCTCGCGCTCGCCGTTATAATATTTTCGAGAGGGCGCCATTCATTAAGTTCTCGAGGCACTGAAAAAATGCGTGAAAATGATAAAACTCGCACGGCGTTCCGAAGAGAGCATATCCATGGGGCAACTTGGTTTCCTGAATTTCCTCCGCGCCGGTTCATCATGTGAAGTAGAGTTCGGTGAAGTCAGTTCACCATATCACATGCAAGTGTATCCCTCACATGCACGCATGAAGAATTAACACATTACAAAGAAAAAATCAGAGTATTCATTAAAATGTATGGACGGAACCAAATATTTATGCCTTTTCAAGGCAATAATTGGTGAAACCATACATTATTATAGTAAATCCTGCGGATAAAAATGAATGCATTATTTGGAAAATCTTTCACGTGTATCCATTAATTTTTTATACTTTTTTCACATCCGAATAAAGTTTTTTTTTAGCGTAACATAGTCCATAATATGGAAAACGTTTCCATTAATTAATCGAAATACTGTGAAAACCAGGTAACCAGGAAGTCCTCGTAGAGAACTTAGCGTCTCTTTTTAAAGAAGTATTTATAGCAATTTTAAAGTGTTTGAAGCTTTGTGTGTGCCAATCGTACCCCTTACCACCCCAATGCCTAGAAATTGATCTAGGTTTTCAACATTTCAAAAAATGTGACGCTGTAATTCATGAAATCAAATGATTCTCATCCGTCGTCGTCGGCAAACAAGCGGATGCAATTAATGCATCGTCGAAAAATGATTCTCAGCCTCATTTGGCACTGCAGGATCGACAATCCAATTAGGAAATCACGGAGGCAGTACTGATTGATTATGACACCGTTGTAAACTTTTCCCAGAAAAACATCTTCGAGTCACACTCACAGCGCCGATGATGAAAAGATGCGTGGATTACAGGGCGAGGGTCATGGCGTGCCAATCATCACGGATCGTTAATGCCTCGACCATAACGGGACGATTACTCACTCGCAGGTCGAACATCGATAGCGATAACGACAATCAATTTGTATCCTGCCTCGTGGGATCCGAAACGCACAAGTTCCATATGGGTGCGGTCAATAACACGGTCATGGTGGATTACGTGCTTGAATTACTACCACTTACTAACATTTTTGATGGTGTATTTCCACATTTTTTGCGGAAACATCATGTTCGCAGAGAAACAAAAATGTTGAAAGTATTCGAATGACGGGTGTATCTTATACATGTTTACGCTAAAATTTCGACTACATTGCGAGGTCGGCACATTCATTTTTCATACAAGCAGGGTGTTGTGATGGCTGCTATCCTAACGAAGTGGACGCATTTTTGCTTTTAATAGATTCATGTTTTTATGAAAACCTAAATATTGATTATTCCTGCACAATTGTAATATTCTCAGAGGACTCTTCTAAAGTTGGTTGTTGTATACATTTTTATTTACATAGCTTAAGAGCATCTCTCCGATTTATTATTTTCCAAATGCGCAAGTTACTTTTCGCCTGCATACAATAATAAGGGAGGAATATCTCGTGAATTAATTTAATCCCGCCAAAATGTGTGACAGCTGCCAGGAATAAAAAACGGTTGCAGCAGTGTGGCCTCCATGATTTATGTTAACCTTCTTGATGTCCACCTTAAAAATCCCCACATGACTGAGCAGACGAGTACCCATCCTTTCCACCCCACAAACGGTAAAGAATCATCAACTATTTTCATGAATGAGCGTTGGAAATGCTATTCAATGTAGGCATCAGAAATAGATTTTGAATCTCAACCAGAAAGAAAACCTCCATAACAGGAGAAGCTTCCTTGCATGTCCCAACTCTTCATCATCCCTCAAATTGTGGGTTGGAGTTCCGCTAAAAAGAGATTATGTAATAGTAAATAGCTGGCGAGGAAGTGTCTTGTCTTCTACATACTAATAATCTGGAATCTATTGAATTAAATGCTGGACAAGAATCACTCTTCCACCACCTTTTAATGAAACACGGAATAAACAAATATTAATGACCCTCATTGGATATTTATAATAAAGTTAGAAGAAAAACATAGGAAAAATTGTGTCATCACAAAAAATTGTCAATTAAAGAAACAAGATACAGTTAAAATATCTCCAAAGGAGCAGTAAATAATCCCAACTTTAAATTCTATGTTTGACGTTGTCGCAATAGGTACCGATATAATCCACAGACATTTATTTCAAAATCCATGCATGATCAGGCGAACCCGCAGAGGAAAGCACACGAAGTAGGCGCATTTTCTTCGCGATCAAGATAAAGGCAGAAACCATGAATGCAAGAGAAATCCTTCCTCCCCACACGGCACCAAATCAGCGAGGGAAGAGGTCAAGGGGTCAAGTGAAGAATGCCACGCATTGGGAAAGGCCGGAAGGAGAAGAAAAGATTGGGTGACGAATGGATGAGTCATCTTTCGTGATGAGTGCGAATAAGTCAGGCTCAGTATGTATACACACAAAGGAAGAGGATCGGATGTCACATTTTGGTGACTTATTTTGACGTTTCGTGACGCAAACATATTGCTCATGTCGAAATCCATTTCTTGATGAGAATACTATTCAACAACACCTCGTCCATTAAATACTTAACATTTTCATCAAAGAGAATTTCCCACAGCGATCGACAATGAATGTTTTCGAGAAGAAAATCTCTTCATTAATCCGAACACGACTTTACCAGGCAAGTAGCAGCCATTCAAACATGAAATGTATTGTAATGGTGTTCTCGTAGAAATGCATTTATTTAAATCGATTTTTTTCATTGCTGCAAATTCTCTGATATTCTCTACAATGAGGGGAACAATGTCTGAATATTTATTAATCTTCTCTAGATGTAATCTGAAGAATGAAAGAACTCATACTTGAGTTTATTTTAGAAGGTATGATTTCTGGAGAAACACGTCAGGCTTGGCAGACAACAAAATATCGTATAAGAGGGAAATTATCTGAATCGGCAAATTATCTAAAGCTTATTTGTAGGAGAAATCAAATCCTTTCGCTAAGAAGAGAACAAAAACATAATTTTCATTAAAAAGCATGCCATTGTCCAAAAAATGTCTCCTAGTACAATTATATAAATCTTATATAATAAATATTATAGAATTCAACAATTAACACTTCAATACATACCTCGCTATATCCTTTAATTAAGAATAGTGGAATATTATAAATTGATGGAGGAAGTCATTCATGCGTTGAAAAGAACTAGCGAAGGAGTATTGTGCAAAAAATGCTCAATTAACTTGAAATAAATTGGTTGGATTTAAAAAAAATACGCAATCATAGTTTTCTGGTAGTTTTTTTTTCAATTACGCAATTCCATTCTTAAAAAAATAACCAAGATGAAAAAATTGAAGAGGGCACCCATTTGTAGCAGACATCGCAAGAGTGAGAGAGAAGGAGAGAGAGAGAGTACACGGAATAAAAACACCCCACCACTTAAGGGAGCGGCTGGCACATTTCCCAATTGAGTCCATCGAAGAGCGAAATCTTTGACCTTGCGCGCCCCCGAGATCCGACAGCGATTCCCACTTTCGGATTATTATTGGCGCCCTCCCTGATGCCCCAATTCCGACCGCCCGACGCGCCACCCGCCCCCGCCCTTCTAGGCTGGAGGAGTGAGTGACATCTGCTTCCGACAGGAATAAAGACGCGGACACCCTAACCCTCGACATCTCAATCTTTATACTACTCGACAATTTTATAGACCTCATAATCTAGATTGCTGGAGCGAGAGAAAGGCATTCGGGAAAGTATACTTATAAATCGAATTGAATAGATATAATGTGCATTTTACCAAAAATTAAAAAGAAACTTTACCTTCGACCCGGTTTTCAAGGACAAATTGAATCTTTTCGCTGATTAACAAATAAAAAATGAATTTATAAATACCGAAACTAGTACGGTGATAACATTACGGAGTCAAAGAAGGCTATTCGGGCTTCCAGCCGGGTGATCTCTTTCCATTCTACCGACGCGACGCGACGTCTCGGAACTTAAGTCGTGTTCCATCCTCAGGGATGACTCTTTCTCAGTGAAGGATGATGATTCTTTGATTATAGTCGCCGGGAAAGCGTCCTATCTTACTTTACATTACGGAGTCACCAGCAATGCACAAATTCAACGAAAATTCCGAAGAGAAAATCAAAGTCAATCCCGGCAAAAGCGAATTATTCTTGCTCTGTGGAATTTTCGCAACAAAAAATTATTTTTACGGAAAAAATATTTTTTCATTAAAAAATGTCATTGATGTCTCCTAATGCTTTTGCGTCAATGTAATCGAAACTTGGGTAGAAATCAAATATGTTTTTTTATAGTGGCACATTGGAAATTACTTATTTACATTCGATATTATCGAATACCACGCAATAACGCTGGAGACAACCGAATGTCCTTTAAAGAACGTCGAATTGATGCAAATCCCAAACTAATGAGAGGCATAGCAAACCATCCAGGCCCTACGAAAAGCAGCATAAGAACGAATCATATTCCTCTCTCGTAAAAAATCAGATTTTAATTGGAAAAACAGACTTGTATTTTAGAGGACATAAAAAATTAGAAGTTTATATCCTAAAGCCAATAAAAATAGGACTTATAGCCTTCGAAACATGCTTTTTAGTCTAGGCAACCATCATCAGGGAGCATAACGTGTTTTAATCTGCCCAATCATACCCTCTTCGGAGAGGATAAGACACATTCTGCTCCCTGATGATGGTTGCCTAGCCAACCGGAAACCGGTTACAGAGTCTTTAATTTCCATTTTTATTCGTTTTAGGACATATACCTATATTTTTCATTTCTGTTAATAAGCAGTCATCCCTTTCTGTTTAGAGGACATAATAGTTTTCTTCATACTTGTTTCTTGTTGGGTACAAATATCAACAAAAACCATGTTGTGGGATTACCCAACAACTTTTTGCATGAAATAGCGATTTATGGCCAGAGTAAACGACCTTTTGAGTACGTCCTGGAGGCGAGAGATGGAGGGACTCCTGCATATTCCACTTCGAGTCGCGCATGTTTAGGCGGAAATGGCAGAGAAGATAAAAAAGACACAAAAGCAGGGACGGATGCCAAGGGAAACGAAACGGAATGCGATGAGGCGTCGAGAAAAATAGTAATATTAAAAAAAATACAATGGCGAGAGTGACAACCCACGGAGAGAGCTAAGCATAAAAAAATAAACGATGGACACGTACGTGCCACTCCGTTTAGCTCCGAAATTGAAGAAAACAGGCGAAGAAATTTAACAGCACCACTGTGCAACTCACGAAAAGGAAATTACTCTTGAGCATGGCCATATTTCGGGTCATTTACCCTGGAATACAGTTCTAAGAAGAAATAAAGGAAAATAGAGTGGACATAATTGCGAAAGTGAACAAAAATTGAGGAAACGGGCAAAGAAAAGGCTTATAAATCAGGAAACATGGATTAACATGACATCAAGTCCTGGATGGATTGAAGAAATGATATTCAGATAAGAACTGGATTAGGTTCTTTAACATTACGCTACAAAAATCATAGTATATGCAAATCCCATCACTAAGCGCGTCAAATTATCTTTAACTCATAATTTTATCTAATTAAGGGCTCGAAATGTCATTATTTTCTTTCAAAAGTCGCTACAAATAATAAATGGATATTTGTGAAAACATTTTAGTGTATGATTAATTATAAACCTGATATACGTAACAGAATGTAAAAAGAATTAAATATTCGAAAAAAGGAACACTGCAATAATTTAGCCTTAAAAGACCATCAATGTGCAAGACTTCAGTTTTTATTTTTGCGTACAGAGCAAATAATTTTTCAGTAACTTCTCTCTGCAGTAATATAGTCCAAAACATTGAGAGCTAATTACTATCGAGTAGGTATTATTCATTTTGTACAAAGTTTACATACCCATCTGTACAGGCTAATTATTTCCAGATGGCACTTTCCACCACTTCAGATGGAAGTAGGACTGGGAAAAAACAAAACTTCGCTAAGATTATGCATGAAAAAATTTACATCGACGTATAATTTCATAAGTGAGTTTGTCGTTGCCCCAAGCCCGTGAATCAGCCAAAGTCAACACTCATCTTCCCCATGGTGACTAATCGTTGATAATACAACATATGCTACGGCAGAAAAAATGTAGACAATCATTCCAAGGCTGATGACCAAACTTAGTAATGCCTCATTAAATAACCGAGATGAATTCATTCAATATTCTCGAGCGAGGTCTGATACATGCGTAATAAAACCTAGAAAAAACACATCAACCGATGGGTATTCCCGGCACACATACACGGCAAGGTTTCGATAATTTTGCTTCGCAGCGATTAGATGCACTGGTATAAACCTTTTTCAGGTGAAATATTGCGTGGAATGAACTTATAATGAATGCCCAGCGTTTCGTTCCTCCAGCATTTTTAAGCCCGTTCAGATCATTCAACGCAGCAGTACAACCGAATATTGTTTATACTTGTTCGTTCATATTATTCACGATTTGTAGATTTATTAGTTCCATACTTCAACGGAATGACAATCAAATAAAAAAGTACAGGTTTCTAATCGCTTTAGCATTTTCAGTGGGTAATAATTTAACATCCCTAATTGGATATTGGCATCATAAAGGGACATGTTTCAAAAAACAGTAAGCGCATTACAACAAGCGTTGCATTCATCTGATGCAAAGCTAATACAGCCAGAGACATATTCCAGACAATATTTTCATATTTAGATGACGGCAATAATAGTTGCCTTGAGATGAACGCTACGTGGAAAAGAACTGAATAATGCGGTAGTAAATCACTGCGAAAAGGTAGGGATAATTTATTCAACCTCATTGGCACTTTCAAATGTTCATCCTACACATGCAGCCTAAGCAATCTGAAATAAGTTAGATCTTAGGTATCCGCGGCGTTTTGCCATATGAGTCACGGGGTTTCGGGCGTTCCTCCGCGTTGAGTTGTCCTTGGGTGACGGCAGTTTCTCCAGCCATCCTGATGGCGTCTTCAGGTCAGAAGTGAAGACCAGAAGTAAGGCGTACAAGAAAACGTTTGTGGGCATGTTTAGATCAAGGCTAGGAGATCTGAACGCACTGTTACTTGAAATTGTAAATTTAACTACTCAGTTTGGATACTTAAAAAACGCCCAATTAAATATTTTCTATTACTTTATTAACGAGGTAACTCGTCTTTTGGGACCCCTTCATTACTTCGCCGCAGCGCTGAAGCCCCTGATTAGCCACTTCGCCCCTGGAGAGCGATTGCCCCCGCTAATATGCCACTGGGTCCTCATGCACTAGTCGGGCAGAGTGAGTGGTTGTGTCATCCATCGAGTTCGGAAGGGAGTGGAGTGACAGCGCGAGGAAGGGGATCCGTATCGAATTCTCGGACACCGATACAACGCGCAGCTGCCGCCAGCGTATGGCGAGGGAACACGCACAGTTTCGCCAGCACCAGTAGCGGAAGCGCACTCTAGGGTGAACGGTGACTGCGAAAAGCTATCAATGGATTCCCGCCCTTGGCTTAGATGTTTTTCATGAATCGAAGCAGCGACGTTCATAGGCTATTAGAGTAATATGGCCATCAGATGGCTGAATATATATTTTTACCATATCATATCAGATCATGCCGAAATCAACAAAAAACAAAAATCAACAATATGTTAAATTTTTCCGACAAATAAGCGTTAACCTTTAAGGCTGTAAACAAACAATAACGGTTAACACTCACACGAAATGTAAATTTAACCTGATAAATAAAAGTGTCAGTTTTGCAAAAAGTAAATAATGCTCAAGTTGATTAATTTGAAAATTTTCAGGCAATAAAAAAATAGTGACAGATTCATTGCATTTCTTTACAACTTCAGCTTTTACAGCATTTAAAACTCTGATCACAGCAAATAATGGTTACAATGAGAACTAAATTTGATAACTCATAATATAAATAAAATTGGCAACAATCCCAGAATAGAGCAAGGAAGAATTAAATTTTTCCTCCGATATACGCGCTGCTTGTATATCACAATGCTGAATTTCTAGTAATTAGTCTCTTGACTGCCTAATTGATCTTGAGATGGTCGTGCGTGTAGGAAGGACGGAGGAAGACCCAGACATTAACCGAAAATTAAACTGGTGAAAGGTGTCCCTGAAGGTGTTTTTCGTGAAACGTAAAGAAGTAGTTTACGTCACAAATACATCAATAATGCTGCTTCCCGATTGTTGCCAGGGGAATGCCTCGGGGTCTCGCGGCTGGTGGGGATAGAAAATAAAGAGAGAGATAAAATTATAAATTATAGGGAATTGAACATAGCCAATTTTAGTATATAGAGCGAGTGATTTAAATAGGCATTTCGTTTTTTATTAAATATGTAAGATTCCCGATGAATTGTCAGAGGATCAATATTCGCCTGGGGGTCGTAGGTAGTTCCGCCATCGCGCCCAACTAAACAAAGGATAGGCGATATTCCAACAATGCGAAGCCAACTGGGATAAAGGAACTATCATAACGAAGCGAAATGCGAACAGCTACCCCAAGCTTTCGCCTAGGTTGACAGATGGAGATCGAGTGTTTATATAATGAGGTTGCTGCGCCTGCATAAGTTAATCGAGAGCGCTGACGTCAGTATTCAACGATTAACCTTCGACCAGAGACAATTAATTTCTTGCAGTTCAAGGCTCTTCCCTTTGAATTTGTCTTGGCAAGTAAGCAAAGTGAACGTCTATTTTACGACGGTTGAATAAATGAGATGCCGTTTTAGGCTCCCTTCCCCTATCGCGACCTGCCTCACCCTCCCGCTTGGCCTATACTACTTATATGGCATCCACGGTTAGCGACATTCCACCTACCCAGCACCTGATCGCTTAACACACGCCCTTAATTCGCCTCAATTAATTTAGATTTACCTATCAAAATGACCCTACCCAAGTTTGGTCACTTAAGATGTGATTTACTGCTTTTTATCTTAAACTAGAATGCTATGTCTAGCACACTGGGATTATTATGGAATTGCACAGGTCACATTTAATGATTGAACGCTAGAACTAATATAAAAATCACTTGAGATATCACTTATTTGTCAATATTATATGTACTCATTTAAGTTGTTGAATGATACATACATGATGGATAACATTTTCTGGGAAAGAATCATTAGATTTGACCGGAATACGAACCCGAATCTCCGAACTGCCGGACAGATATAGCCGCAGTCGCGCTAGTAGTCCGGGATCTTATCCTGATCAAGGCAAAGGAGTTTTTCACTGACAATGCCGTCCTTTGTGTACACAAAACTCCATTCGAATCAAGCTACTCCCCTCCTGCGGATGCGAAATGCTCAATGATCAAAACTGGATTTGCAATCCCAGATAAATATGATTGCATTCTAAATAAGACTTATATTAACGTATGACTCAAGAATCCCATCATCTCCTCCAATGGTCAAATAATAATAAAATACAATAATGGCTTCACAATATGACTATAAATATTTCTTTCGGCGAAGCATTTTCATTGTAACGATACACCATGTGAGTACGCTGAATCATGTACGTGATTTGCTTTGAGAGCACATCTTCTCTTCCCATATTCGGGGATCTTATTAAAGTCTCTCACACAATAAAAATTCTTAAATTTGCCATGTTCTCTCACAAGCTCTCTCTTATTTTTATTGAATACATCAGCATTGAAAGTTTAACATTTCAATTGAAATTCACAGAAAAATTTTCCCGAAAATTTACAGCCAAGTACCCGCGAACACTTCTGGATAAATTGAAACCAAACCAGTGAGTCCGAGAAAAAAATTGGAGGCAGGCAATTAGCTGCACGCAAGTTTTCGCTTGGTCGGCGCAACAGCTGTTCTCAACGCGTTAAGGAGGAGACCGTCGAATTCAAAAGGTGTTAAACATGGCATAGAACAAAGTGAGACAGTGAAAAAGGAGTGAATTTCCCTGAGCCACCATATCCTTGGCAAGTGATGCGCGGGTAGCACATATTCACCTTAGTTAAAATTATATTAACTCCCACAATACAGAAACGGGTGTAGGCGAAGCAGTAAGAAATGAAACAGAAACAACTTCATTTGCTTCTTGCGCTTTCAAAAATGATAACTACACACAGGTAATACTTTCAAAAGTCATTTTTAGAGCAGGGAATTACTACTCTTAATTTATTTTCCCTTGCCAACATTAATCTACATCGGCAAATGCATCTGCCGCAGCTTTACCAGATGGTGGGATTCCCAACGTATGGAAATAAGAGAGACCTCAAACACTGTGCCAGGATTCAAAATGCGTTATCCGATCGGATCTTCTTCTTCCATTGAAACTAATATCGTTCCACTGAAACATCTCGCTAAACAGAGACAGTAATTCCTACGGCGAAAATTCACGAAAACTTGGATATAGGCATTAAAGAATTAAGAGATACCAAAATGGATTCCGAAATGGCATTGGGTTTGAATATAATATGGATATAATTTATTATGCAAATATAAAACAACTTCCATCGCTTTGTTTGGCTCAAAAATTTACATTCATGCCAGGTATTTTAACGCTCAAAAACAAGCCCTCTGGCCGGGAGAATTCATCTAACACAAATCCCTTTTCCACAGCCGCGCTGGCCTTATCGGTTTCAATCGTTCCCCAGCGGCCGCCGATGCAAACAGCATAACCCATTCGTAGTCACGCACGGAGCGTAGGCGCGCACCTGTGCTGGAACATGCGTCGCGTCCCTTCGCTTGGGCCGGCCAAAGCGGAGCGGGGACGCAGCCACAGCAAGCAGCCTGCGTGCCTAAGCGTCGCGATGCCCACCACTCACTCATCCAAGCGAGCAGCAGCTCACGCAGCGAGGCTCAGAGACCCGCACGCCGCCCTCAACAAGGTCAAGCACGCACCGAGGTCCAAAACAGAGATGTATTCGTATCTGCAAACTTAGAGCTGCTCTGTTTCCACAGAGCCTATGCATTATAAGCTTGCACTTATGATATCTACAAATATTTGAAACAAAACCAAAAATTATATTTGGAGCAGGTTTGGCTACTGATCGAAGGGTCTCAGATTCAAATCTTGATTCATGCCTTCGGATATTAAAGAAAAACATACGCATTGCTAGGTATCACGCGGATAAGAACTGGCCTCGCTGACCGGAAAGGGTGAATGTCTGTGGCTAGTCTGTAGTGAGTTATGATCACAACTATTAAAACCAGCCCTTCAGTTTACATAGGTGATTGTCAATAATACCCGCTGAATGAAGACTAGTTATGGATCCCTATCGTGACTGATGGAATGGTGTATACTTGATAAAGAATTTGAATATTGAATAATATGGGTCAATATGTTTTTCACAGTTGCGAACATTTTCCAATTGAGTGGTATAAGTGCAATTTTATAATTTGGGAGATAAGCGCAGGCCATAGTTGGCGGGGCACACAGTATTGCCGTGATAAAGGTATACAAGTGAATCACTGAGTCTGAGAATCTCACATATACTTACTTATCTGTGATACACTAGTAGGGGAGACCGGGGCACGTTAGCCCGATTTTTTTAAATGTTTAAATATTGTTTATTCATGCAATCTTTAAATTTATGAAATCATTGCTATATTATAGAACAGTCTTTCTGAATCTGGATGGAAATAATTAAACTTGAATATATGAGTCATAAATTAAATAAATAAATAAATCCTGGGCACATACCAGGTGCCCAGGATTTATTCTGATCTGCCTGATTCCAGGATCTGCCCCAACATCGGGGTAAGTTGGACCAACGGCTGGGGAACGTTGGCCCATGTGCTTTTTTTTAATAAGCTTAACTAGTATGATTTTACGACATCAAAATAAAACTAATAGTTATCAAGAAACATATTTCAACGTATGTAAAATAAAGTAAAATATTGATTTAAATGCTAACCATTTAACTATGGCAACGGGAAAGCTTTAAATTATTAGGATTTATAGCGTGTTAATACAAACCAGTTAATTTTTGTGACTGTCCAGATACAAAGGATCAGCACGCTCTTGTAACATAGTACGCGGATTTCATAGTTGACACATGTCTAATGATCCCAACGCTTGCAGTTTGTGCACTGAATACATTTTGCTCCAAGCTTCAGGCTATTTATCCCTCTGCCTCAGCAATATTGTGTAAACCGCCGACCATTATCTGCAATCATCTTCAAAATTATAAAATTGAACTTGTACCCCTTGGTTTCTAGGGTCCTCAATCAAAAATATAATTTTTACCTTGATGCTGACTTGAAATCAGCGAGAGCACTAAAAAAGAGCACAATGTCACAACCTTAATTAATCTGCAACAAATTGGTTGTAATATATTCTGCGTTATATCACCTCAAAACTCTATTAATTGTACTTGGACATGTGAATTATGAGAATAAGAGTAAGATACACAAACAAAAAGGTAGTAGATATTTGTCTATCCTCATACCAAGCCGCAATGAAATTCGCCCAAGGTACGTCAATGGATGAAACATGAAGGACAACCGCTGACCCACAACGATGATTCTACATCACGATCGTTCTTGACACCGTGAAATAGGCATTGGTGGCTGAACTGATTATCACATTGCTCATCGCAACTTCTCTCGATCTCGGATAAGACAAGAGATTCACGAAGCGCTGAAGATCGATGTTTAAGGTAAATACACTCAATTAAAGAGTGAAGATCCAACAGTTGATATTTGAATGGACTTGGACATTATGATGACGAGGATAAACTACGGAAGTGAAATTAACGCACAGAGCCATGCAAAATTTATATGCAAGCAAGCATTTGAATGATCTACAAATAGAACTGAAATATTTTTAAAGAGTTAAATTTCCTGATAGCTAAATAATTATAAGTAAATATTGCATAAGAGAAATATAGATATTTACTGTGACGGAAAAAGTAAAATAACTGGGCTAACATTACGTCATTAAAGGCAATAAATTTGGCACTATTGGCTGAGATTTGCGGCACTTCATTTTAGTTCCCTTTTGCATCTGATAATTAATGGTTTTTTAATATATAATTCAAGGCGACTGAGCCAATACAACTACTCTAAGGAGGGGCCTTACTAAACCAGAAAATTAAGTAAATGGGAACAGCAACGTACACTTGTACAGGTGAGGTTTTGACGGACGATTTTATTGCCTACTTAAGGATTAGAATGAAGGTAATCCAACACCACCCTCAAATTGCACTCATACCTTACACTTATACGACTGGAGTTCGGTTGTACAAAGATCACTCACACTTGTTAACGCTTGTGAATTAAACATTGAAAAAAAGTCTAAAAATAGTTAGAGCGAAACAAATATTTATATAAAGTAAACCATTGAAAAAAAGCTATGAGGATTGAGTATAAGATGGGGAGAAAGAAATCAACCACCTTAAATGGGAAGTAGGATATATCTGGTCACTTTCCTGAGAGTAAATATAGCTTGAGGACTTCGTGAGTGAAAGTACGACGAGATAGGGAATCCATACAAAAGCATTCGGATGAGTCAACAAATTTGGAGACCTCTTGACACGGTAGGACGAGTATTAGTAGAAGGAGGTTGATGGCACGCGCGGTTTTTAACGAAAGTGGGGAGGGACCTCTTCGCTCGCTTGAACTCTATTGTTTTTTTTTGGGATCAGGCGGTCAAGGTCCGCGGCTTACCGATCACTTCCTTAAAAGGCGAAGTAAAACGCTGGACAAGCGGCATGAATAGAGTTCCACTCGGAGACTAGCACTATGCCTCCACCGTCTCATTCACACCCCTCCCTTATTCCTCACCACTTGAGTGCGATTTGAAAGAAAAAAACGGTCGTTACTCCGCCCGTAAACTCGCACCGATGTCTTCCCCTCCCCTCATCGAAATTCGGTACGTCCAGAATTTGCTCTTTCGCTGCTGCACAGTAAAACCGAAAGCGGCAATGATGCCGAAGGCCTTTCAGCCCAACGGTCGATTACCTTCACAGCAGGTTGAGGATGGGGGAGAGGGGGTTGAGAAAAAGAACGGGTGTGGGGGATTAAAGCAAGGAGGAGGGATGAGATCTCGAGCAAAGCGGTCCTCACTCAACTCTCAGTACAAAGCGCCAACGCCCGCGGGAGGAGGGAATCTCTTCTTCAGGACGTGAAAGTGATGTTGTCCTTTTTTCCCGTCCCTCGACGGATGTCTCTCGGTCACCACGTAAAACGTCGCCACACGCCGCCCACACTCTCCTCTTTTCCACCCCCTCCACCACCCCCACTCAAAGCCGACCATCGAACGCAATGGAGACTTTCTCTGAAAAGGTTTTAAGACCACTTTCGCTTCTCAGCGTCCTTGGGGACAGCATATGCTCAAAACGAGCATCGTGAAATTTAAATAACAAAACCAATCCCTTGAAAAAATACTTCTCAACTTCTGCTTTTTCCATACTTAAAACTAAAGATTAGGAACATGTATCGTGAAATTTAAAGAATAAACCGATCACTTTATAAAAGGTTTTTAACTTCTTTTATTCCTCAAGTAAAACTAAGGAATAAGAAACGCATCTTGAGATTTAAGTAAAATAAACCGATCACTTTAAAAGATTCTTAATTTCTTTCATCCCAAATGTAAAATTAAGGAATAATAACAAGCATCGTGATTTTAAATTAAAACACTGATCACTAAAAAATACTCTCTAATTACCTCTTTTTCTCATATGCAAAAATAAGGAACATGACCAAATTGTGCGAAAAATCCACAAAGAAAAAATCATTCACCTTAATATCTCGGGGAATTTTATGAGGGAAGTAAAAAGTATATAAATAGGCTTTCAGAAGAGAAAAAAATGATAGCATATGTCAAAATCTAATCTACGAACGAATCCAACACGCTATTTATCGTGTCTATATGATATTGATTCTCATGATTATAAAAATAAAGTAAGGAGGATAAATAAAATTGCCCTATATACCCATTAAAATTACACCCTACAATTTTATTTTACTGACCTTGATATTTTTCCTTATCATACCGAAATTTAAAAATGCTAATGCATCATGGACATGACGCGTTTATAAGCAAAGGACTTCAGAATGACATCGGCAGCAATCTTTTCATAACTTGGAAATATTAAAATTATTCAGTCTTTATAATTATTCCGAAATAATCAAATTTTAATGGCATTTAAAAAATGCATGCGTGTAAATTAGCAACAGAGAAGTAATCGTTTAAGGGAAATCCCGCGAAATGAAGAAAATAACGTCTGATTTAGAAGTAGCTATTATCTGACATCTGAGAGATCTCATTCGGAAAAGAGTGCATTGCAGGCAGGAGACAACGACAGAAAATTGCTCGTTCGAGTAATAACCTTACTCTTGATTCACTCAGAGATGCCAGAAAGCCGGAGAACTCGGAAAGTAAGCTTCCACTCCAAAGAGCGCAAAATGAAACACACGATCTGTTATTCCAACATCAAGAGATAGGAACTTGTGAGGCTTTTAACGCCCTCACTTCAACTCAGAATAACCTGAGAATGGCGATGAGGGGTGCTGAAAATCCGATATACGGCACCGAGGCCACCGATCACCACGATTTAATTGAGGTGGTGAATGGCTGGACGGATAAGTTTCTAAGAATAAACTTGATAAAAAAGATACTTGGTAATTGGGAATAATGGTAATAATTATAATAATTAACTAGTACGAAGGATTTGAAAATCCAAAAAATATTAGCACATAGCTTAGGATATTTCCGCACCTAATAGTAATTTCCTTATAACGTCAGAAATAGGTAAGTATGATTTCATTGCCGGGGAAAGACAATCTGACAATTACGAATTTTCTAATTAATACCACGCAAAAGGAATAGAAATGTTTGAAGTTTTAGAGAAATATTTCTCCGATATTACTATAATGATGCTAAGAATTAAACTTTTATCATACCACATAGTTACACAGTTCAACACCCTTTAATGATGGGCATAAACGTAACGCTGTTCAAGAAACCGAAAAAATATTGATGCAATGTGTATGGGAAACTGTTAAAAATTACTAAAGACACGACTTAACATAAGAAAATGGGGAGGTGAAAGTAAATTCGATCATTAATTGTGCAAACATTCCCTGGGGCTCGATAAGGAAAAGGAGTGACTCGAGAAGGAAAGGTATGCCTACTGGAGTTAACGACGGGCACTGAGTTTGTAGAAACAGCCACACAAACTTTCCACGAATATAAAATTTTAGTCTAATTTAAACGCATAAATGAGCTCAATATATTTCGATGGGTCTTTTTTTGAATTTGCATTCTCTTTACCACCCGTGGTCTAATAATAGACGTCTACTAAAACGCCCGCGTTTTGCATCTAAAGATATGTGACTAATTGTAAGTAGTATCGTGTTATTCGCGCGTTACAAGTATACACGGCAATAAACCATTAATCAATGAAACTAGAATGAACAACCGGGGCCCTTCAGTCCCTTCTCTCGGACGGCCCTGACATCAAAATACCTCAACGAGAATGAAATTCTGATATATATCATGTAATTAGGTCGCAGTTGCATGAAGCTCCACCTGCTTCTATTCTTTGAAAATTTCAAGCTCACTCACAAGTTCACCGACATAAAATAATATGAAGGCTATGATACAACGTTACAATTTCTCACGCCAAGAGGATGAGAACAGAATAAGTTAAAATGATATACTTGCAGCAAAAGTTACCACCAAAATAAAAAAGTAGAAGACGTTTAAAAATGTAGAAGAAAATTCGAAGGTAGTGGGAGGAATTAACGAATAAAAAATAAGTAAATGATTCACCAAGGTAAGAGATAGATTTTCATCCACCTACGAGAAATACAATAAATATTACATGAGAAACTGCAAGGGCAGCACGCGGTAAACCTTTGTCACGCATGTTAAAATGCACCCCAATATCAAAAGATATGATAAAATGGTGTTAAAGTAGGCAAGGAAATTTACAAAGGTCAATTTAAGACAACTAACGGCCACATGGATATGATATGGTGAGGTTAAAAAAATACAAATCGATATTTTTTTGGAATAGATGCCATAAAGATAATTTTTAAGCAGAGCATAACATGATTTATTCCTCTTACGATTTCTTCAAGGGCGTTGGTGTGTTGGTATTTCCATTTTTGGAGCGGCAAATGAGTATGACCGATACATTACGCGAAAGGATCAATGTCGATGACATTGCCAGGGGCGAAGAGCTCATTCCCATAAATTCGCTGCAAGGCTGCTGATGTAACCGAATCACATTGGATCGCAGACGGCACGACACAATTAAGGTCAGCAAGCAGTTAAACGCATTTCTGCGACATTCCAAGGGTAGCTGACTTGGCGAAACACGTTGGCCTTATAACTTGTTGTGTAATTAAGTCGTGGTATGCCCGACTGACAAATGTTAGTGAAGAATGGATAGAAAATATAACATGTTAGTGTGTAATTGATAGTTCTGTTATCATTCGATCTCGACTTGCACTAAAGGAAACGTAATGTCAAGAAATAAGACTCAAAACAGTTACACAAGTTTTTGGGTCGAAAGATGATTTAAATTCATTCAAATGGACGAGGAAATTAGACTAGCTGGTAGAAAAAAGTGATCCTGGCAGAATACCCGCTCAGTACAAATCGGTTAAAGGTTCGCGGTCCTTCGACGAATTAAGTCCGCAGAGACAGTGAATTTGGAACGATTAGAGAAGGTACTTAAACATTCCTAGAAGATGAAAATAAATTTTAGCCATGCCTTTTCATAGCAATGAAATTTTTTTGCCGTCAAGGGCTAATAAAAACACATTGTTGCACTTACTTTTACAGGCTAAAAAGGTATTCAGCTCTCACAACATCAAATTTATTCTGACAACGCAATGATGATAATACTGGAAGTATGGCTCCAATCCGTGAAATGACTCGGATAATTCGTAAAAGAGCTGTGCGACATCAAATTCACAACTTCATAAGAAAAAGGAGGTGGAAAATTTATAGAACCAATTTATTGAGGGAGGGAGGCGATTGATAATACCCGATGCGAAGTAAAAGATTACTGTAATAGCATGCAAGTAAAATGGTATCAAATAGATTGTACAAGGGGTAGGACTAAGATAATGCATTGAAATTTGGAAGGCGAACTTCATGCAAATCGCAAATATAAATTATTAGGTAATGATTTCTTGTGATTGGTAAAAAAAAGCATAAAAGAGAGGGAAACAACACTAAAGATAGTGAAATATTCGCCTTCCCAACAACCTAACACTCAAGAGATGCATGCATGGAAACCTTGACAGTTGGGGCTTCTGACGGTCGAACGTGACGAAAGGGTAACATTTGCGCCAGCACCGTGATTAGAAAGCTTGAGCCAAGTAATTTTACTTGGCTATTCCTTAGACTGGAGAAATATTTTCACTTCAGCCATTGAAGCTAATCTTATAGACTAGACCTTTCCTTGGGATCCTTATTACAGGTTTCGAGGTCCTGATATTATCTCTAAGATGCTACAAATGCGCGTGAAAACCGTGAGGTATTCAACGCGCATCACCGCACTCCTTGAAGGAGGTCAGAGTTCAACGCAACTATCGCTTTTCCCACCCCATCAGTCAGCGAGTAGTAGGCCAGGCGCAGGGAGCGTGAAGAACGCGGCGTACCCTGGGGATCGCCTTTCCAATCAGGCCACTTACTTCTGCTCGGTTCGCCTTCGCGGGAGTTTCAGCGTTAAGGTGATGAGAGATAGCGGGCGGAGGGTGGCACAGGTTGCAGAGGGAAATGAGGTCTGCGGGAAGGGTTTGGGTGGCGAATGTGAGGTGTTTTCCCGAAGTGGGGTGAAGGAAAGGGTTCCGACAGGCGATGGATGGGAGTGACTGCCTTCCGAGGAGGGATGAGGGTGGAGGGGAAGGGGAGGAGGGATGGGAAGGTGAAGGGCGAAGGAAGGAGGACTCGCGGCAAGAAAAAGAGTTTCTCCCTCGGCCCCGGAAGAGCAAGGAAATTGCCCCGGAGAAAGGAGCGGGAGGCGACTATATAGAAGAAGATGGAATGGCAAATGTATAAGGGGTGAGAAACGATAACAGGAAAGGGAGAAGAGGCGAATATGAAGAAGAGGCAGAATTTTTGAAGAGACAACGGAGAGGAAAAGGAATCTCCCAGTGGGGATAAATATTTACTGTCTCCTAAGAACTCGGAGAGAAATAGCACGACAGATATCAGGAGTCGAACAGCCCACGCTGTAACGATATTCATGGGAAAGAGACTGCTAGCAAGTACTAGCTAGTTAGCGAGTACTGTGTATGATTATGGTGATGAGGATATGGAGAAAAAGAACAATAAGGAAAAAAGGGAATTGGCATGAAATGTAAAAATGGAGGGCAGCCCCACAATCCTAAGATTGCAACATTATGAATGGGTGGAGTAAAAGTAAGAAAACAACATAGGAAGGGTAAACCAGACCCTAAGGATATAAAACTGAGACAACACCCCAAAATAATGTGATTTATTGCGTCCTCTTTATAAATTAGTTTCTCATATTATTGTACCGTACACATTAGCGATAACTGATGGTTAGATCTACCAATCAGAAAATGGCTGCCGACGAAGCGAGCACTCCGCATAGTCGTTAGGTACCTACCTAACCTGCATAATGTTAGCACAAGACATTCAGTAAACTATAATGAATACTTAATTTTGGAGCACATTTCAGTAAAAATAGCAAGAAAAATTTAATCAATAGGGAGTGGAAGTTATTTTATTACCCAAGCATATTTCGTGTACTTGAACAGATGGACGACAAGAGAAAAAGATTATTTCTTATCCTTCACCTCGCCTTACTCACCTCACCTGTTGGCGTGACTAGGAAAGATGTGCAGAAGGAATATATACCGATACAGAGACATGACCAGCCCAGAATATAGTATTATGGATCTATGGCATTGGTTTCCCAAAGCAATCTAGGGGTGCATAAGCAAAACCAATTGAAAACTTGGCTGAGGTAGAAAAACTGATAAAAATTAATCTATTGATGAGGAAAAGTAATAAAACCGAGGCTAACAGAGTTTATGACCAACCACCGTTCTATTTTCAATTAATAAAAGCAATTTGACTTCAATTGCTCTAAGGATGCGCTGATGGCTAAAAGAAAAGCAGAATAGGGACGTGTGTGAGGTTTATATTTTCCTTACTTTACGTCACGATGTGCCTTGTATCAGTTTCCGTAACAAAACTAGACATTCACCCAAGCAATACTTAATATACGCCATGACAAGCGCGACTATATGAAAATATTAAAATAAAACGATTTTAAAATAATTACTACACTATCATGGTCCTCGGGGTAAAACTGCGTCGAGTTATCAATATTCAATGTCGCCTATTAGATGTTATCTCCTCTCTGATATTATGCACTTTCGCCCGCGCGACTTCCTATTCTTGAAACACTTCTCAAACTCGATCTTCGGGATACCCTTTATCTCTGTCAGCAATGTAACTCCCTGTATGTGAATAGTGACGACTAGACACGGCCTCACCCCGATGACCAAGGTAGTGTAGTGATTAAGTTTAACCGCGGAAGCCTGCCTCTTATAATGTAAGTATACCGGGACTTACCACGATGATAACTTTACGGGAGTCACCCGCAATGCACAAATTATGCGAAAAATCCACAGATAAAGAACCAGTTGCCTTGACCGGGATACGAACCCGGATCCCTCGATTTCCGGCCGAGTGCTTTAGCCAGTTAAGCTACCGAGGCGCCATTCTCCCCTGTGGAATTTTTTTGCCTTTTAGATTTTAAAATAATACAATTTTTTATATATAAAAGATAGACTTTCTAATGTTCATGCACAGTCGATGGAGAACAATCGGATGATATTCTTTTGGAATTTTCGTGAAAATTACATTTATTTCGTTAGCTCGGTGGAAGCTTCTTGAAGTGCGAAGACCTGGAGAGATTCAAGGACAGGTGGAGAGAGGAAAAGGAGAAGAGGGAAGGCAGAAGGTCCACAGAGGGCTAAAAAAAGCGAGAGTGGAGGAAATGGAGGGAGGGAGGGAGGGAGGAGGAAGAGGCGCCGGAAATGGAAAGAATTCGAATTACGATTCCATCTCGCACCTCGAAATTGAAATGCTGAAGGAAAGGACCCATTTTTATTGAATTAGACTGCTGATGCCTTTCGCACATCCCTTCCGCCCAACGGTTAATGCGACATGAAATTTTAATTTTTTGGCCGCTAAATGTAGCCACGGTGGACCAAGAAGGAAAATGACCGGCTTAATAGAAATACTTGCGAGTGAAAGGATAGTTTTTTTTTCCTTTTGAAGGAAATAAGAATTTTTTATATTAAAACTAAATCGAATTTAAAACCATGTTTTCTTTATATTTTCCCCAGTCTGAAATTTAAACTAAACATAAAAATTTGAGGCCTATTACATTCTACAAATGGGTATTACAATCCTAATATCATCTCACTGAGTCACCTTTAAAATAAGAAAAGAAAATAGCCAACGGGGAATTTTCAGCAGTCCTATAAGGTTTTAATTTTATGAAGAGTGACTTTAGTCGACTAAGAATTGACCCTCTCTACTACAAATCTTGCAGATCAGTACTTCAAACACATTTTTAATTCTTGCGATTTAACATAAGGATATTTAAATCTGGAATGAGATGCTCAGTATGATGGACAAAAAAGGCTTGGGCTACAATGGCAGAAGATGGCTACCGCCTCTACCGGGACTGGGTGGCCAAAATATGAACGTAGGACGGAAGGAATATAGATGCAAAAATTTTAAAGTGGTCCACAAGGATGTAATCTATCACCAGCACAACTCAATACGTACATGGACGAAACAACAAAGGAAACAGGACAACATCGAATAGAGGTGTTTGGAAATAAAATCCACATGCTGTATTTTGGCTATGGTAGCTGGAAGCGACAGAACTTAATAAATGTAATGCCTCGATCAGATTACGATTGTCCGAGCGATCGTCCTAACGATAGTTGACCGAATTAGCAGTCTGAATGCATGTTCTGACAATAGTTACCGTGGTTCCGAACGTTGTCACTTTACGATGGTTACGCGCTGGGAGACCGAAACAGGAAGCGACAAGAAAAAGACGAAAAGTTCGTGAAGCTCCCTTCGCTCTATTTCTTACTCATGGATTAGTCCAAGCAAGGAAGAATATGGGCGGAAGAAAAAGTATTCGTTAAATACTCGTTGAACACAGTAATATCTTGACCCTGCATACGTCAACAGGTTTGCTAACCGTCACTTTCTCGTTCACTTTAGATGCCAGCACTAGAGGGCAGCACAGGTTTTAACCACCGTTGTGTGAATTCACGATAGTTCCAACGATTACTGGAACAATCGTAATCTGAACGAGACATAATTGAAGAAGTATTTCAGGAATACAACGTGAAAATTGATTTTAAAAACCCAAGACACAAGGTATGCGGTATAGAGAAATCAGAGAGCAAAAAAAGAGAGATTTTGGAACAAGTAGGGAATCCGCCGGGTAAGTAGCGAATCTCGGGAGTACCATTACCTGGGATGAAAGAAGCACAACATAAATAAAGCGTCGTATAACCCAAGCTGAGTCCGATGTTATGGCAAAGAGGCCGCTATTCTGCAAAAAGAGCGTCAGAATGGAGACACGAAAAAAAGACACGTTGAGAGGAGCAGCGGTGGGAGATTCACTCATTAAACAGGGTGGAATAACTACGTTTCTGAGAGGAAGGAGGCCTGTGGTGTAACCCACGTCCCATAGGAAGAAGTGGAGGAGAGACTGCACTAAATAGTATAATGGAATGACCAATATAACAGTATGAGAAGACATTTACGGCGTCCGTACTTCGTTATTGTATGGTTTATACGTCTAACTTCATTATTTTATAGTTTAAAATTTTATAAATAGTAATTTTTATATTGTTGCTACGCAATGGATTTAAAAAAATAAAAATTGATTGTCAGATTTGTATTTAAAGTTGAGTTTGTGTGTTCTTACTCCAGGCTAATATTTTAATTAAGTTCTAAGAACCCTTACATTCAAGTGAACAGTGGCCCTCTACGGATGAGAAACTTGGAAAAATGGAAAATCTGACTAGAAAAAACTTTAAGCCTTCAACACTTGGCGCTGGCTGCGGGTGTTGACGATCAAATCGCACTGATAGGGTGAGAAACGCAGAGGTACAACATAGAATAGGAAAAGAGAGTGCACTGCGGAACACCACAGCAAAGGGCCCGGTGGACAGCCCTTGTTATGAGAAATTAAAGTTGATTAATACAATAACCAGTGGGTAACGTGAGTAATACAATGGAGGCAAAAAGTGAAGGAAAAGTACAAAGAGGAGTACTTCGGACAGACACAAGAGGATGCAAGAAAGGAGAAGGAAGGAAGTGATAGAACTAGCTTGGGAAATGCAAGGCTGCAGCACATCAAAAGGAAGGTTAAGCTATAATAATAACCACAATTTACGTCCTGAATAAATTCAAGTCATGTTATAAAATATTCACACTCATGTTACAGCCACAAAGTCAGCATATATTATGAAAGGGGCCATCATTTCACTCATAAATTGAGAAAAGGGACTCAATGAAAAGCTAAGCTTCAAATGTGGATGTTCAAAAAAGTCTTTAAGTCCGTGAATGCCATAAAAAAGTCAGAGCTCCCACTCATCCGCCATAGCCAGATGCGAATCACCCAGAACAGGAGTGTACATCACCCGATGGATCGCGTTAACACGAAAAAAATGCATTAAGAAGCATACTATTACGCATTCCGTGACCTACATAGACGATACGGTAATAAACAGAAGACTGACAAAGAATACTTGCTCTTCTTCATTCGACCTTTTTATACTGGAGACCCGCACACAGCTATGTGCTCTATTGACAAGAATGCTATGTTTTTTTTCCTTCCACAGCTAATTAAAAATTATACTTAACAGAGTTGTAGCACAAGAAAAATAATCACGTAAGCCCGCACGATCCGGTTGGATGGCTGGCAGAGTGCAGAGCAAGGCGCAGGCCAGGAGAGCATGACGACAAGCACTTTATTTCGCCGAAGGAACTGCATCGAAAGAAGCACGAGACATGATCTGGGGCAGGTGCGCGTGACAGCATTCAAAACATTCGACGGAGAAACCTGTTCGTACGATGAAGAGGGCAAAGGCGTAGAATGAACGATAACCTTGAGATGCAACATGCCGATATAAGAGTCGAATCGTTGCAGAACTATCATCTTCACGCGCTCGAGAGCAGGTAATTAATGACACGAGCACAAGTCTTCAACTCCGTGAAGAAACATTTTACCCACGAGTTTACATCCCTCAGGCTATGATACCAACGAATAGAAAATACATCACTATTCATTCATTCATTGAAATTAAGGAAGCACACTAAATGCACCGTAACATATAAAAAAAAGACTGCCATTGACAATATGACGATATATTTATTCAATCAAAATCATTTGGTGCCGTTATTTCCAATTAACACACAAACATTTCGATCCCCGAGAGTAATTAGTAAGGCTTAATTTTATCGACAATGAAAAATAGCGCTTCTAAAAGTATAAATTACGCTACTGATGTTTAATGAAGATAATCATTGGTTCTTTGAAAGGGACCGGATAAGAATAGGTTGTGACAAAAAATACGAAGTTTTCCCGGTGTTTAATGTTGATAAATTGGTGTCGGGTCTGCGGCCGGGTAAATCTCTCCGAAACTAATAATGGAGAAGCAGACCTGGTAGCAAACCCGACAACAGTTTGCAACCAGTTAACCTAGTCTCATTGTTCATCTGAGCAATTTTCGCCATTATTATGAACTTTGTCAGGAAATGATAGTGAAAGTACATTTAACACACGTAACTTGGGGACGAAAGGGAAACACAGGATTGAGAGGCCAAAAAAGGACGCGACACTAGGATACTTTTCTGAAGTCTCGCACTCAATATGATCGCATTTATTAATACCTTGCAACATAGTAAGTATTTCATCAGCTTTTTCCGTCGAAGTGAGAATCCCAAAAGCTAGAAAAATAGCACAGCGGAAGTAAAGCTATTCCATTTAGATAATAGTTAATGAATATCCAATCACTCCACAGCGAAAATAAAGCTATATAAGAAATAAATAAAAGGAAGTTTTGATTGTACATTTGGATGCGGTTTCTTGAGGTCCCTGGCAGCATTGACTTACACCCCCAGAGATAACCAACGCGATATTGAAAAATTACTGATGATTGTCGGGCAAAAAACAATGTAAAAAAACATGACATAACAGGTGGGCTTGCTACCATGAAATGATTACACTATCGGCTAGTCGACGAAATATTTCAATTATTTTCAACTGCTGATGCCTACTGAGACCATATGGCCTTCTTGTTATGGCCATCAAGGAGATGCCAGTCATTTTTTATAATCACTCCCAATACATTGTCCCCCAGGAATTCTCGATTATGTGCCGTTGAGAGAAGTAGCGGTAGGAGATTCACTCATTCAAACAGGGTGGAATAATAGGTTTCTGCGAGAGAGAGAAAGAGGGGGGGGGGGGAGGCCTGTGGTGTAACCCATGACCCAAAAGGATGAGGATGAGGAGAGAGAATAAATAGGATAATGGAATGACGAACGCTCATCATCAGCTGGGGAGGTAGGTCCGTAAGTATCGGGATATTTAAGGTTAGGGAGACGCTGGAACGGCAATTACTGGGGCAGACGTCGTTATGCGCCGGGGAGAGTGCGATCGAAGAGAGGGTCCCGCACGAGCGTAGGACGGGTAATTCAGTTGAGGGTTTTAACTGCGCGACGCAGGGACGCGGAAGCAATTAAAAGCGCGGTCGGAGAGCGGCTATCCGGGAGAGAGAGAGAGCCTCATCATCCACCACGAGTTGAGATTTACGAGTCGCAAAAAAATAAATCAAAGACTAAAGAAAATTGAACTCACTCGAATGGCCGCGAGAAATTTCCGAAGATATTTCAATTTTTTGTTGCCCCCTGTTTTTGTAGTGGATAACGTAGCCATTAACTTTTTTATTACGGGTATACCTTATAAAACCCCAAGGAACATGAACTTCTAACGTACTCAAGCCGTTAAAGATAAAATATGGTGTCATTAGACCTCGATTGGCAGTTATGGGTATCGTAGAGAAACATATTTGCAATATGTTTCCCATACATCTACAGGATTTCTGTGTTGTGGCTTGGGAGATGCCTCGGGTCTGGCGGGAGACCATGCGATAGTTAGAACGCTATTATTAGCAGGGATAAAATAATTAAAAATAAGCATTCTGCATATAAATTACGAGGTTCGAAACCCAACATCTGTTAATTTCAAAGTGCAAGAACAATTCTGCATTGAAAATTTTAAGACTCCTGGATATGTAAAGATTATCCTAGTCTACGGCAACCTAAGTTGCAATTCCAAGAAAACATTTCTATTTGAAGCTTGCCTGTTTAAATTATAGATTAACGATATATGGGCAGATAATTACTTTTTAAAGACAATAACTTTTTAAGGAGTAAACACTTAACGAGAATGGTCATTAGAGAAAATGCCTGTTTTTTTTAGTTTACCGATGAAAAAGAAATTATTCCGCACAACGCACGCACAGAGTGACCCTAATTGAAGCATGCCATTATGAACTGAAGCCGGCTGAGCGTCTGCTTCTAATACAGTTTAGTCGTAAAAAAAGTGTCACGGGAATTTCATCCTTATGACCAACATTTGAAGATAACAAAACTATTTAGGTAGCTATGCCAAACTACGCCAATTCAGCCATTACATGAAAAGAATTATAAGACGAAATTGTAATGATTAAGGAGACAATGTATAGAAGTAATACACAGGAATACAAAGGAATAATTGCTTTTATCAAATATCCACTACCAGTCACGTATCGATGCAGATTGAAAATTGCCACGTGCTTCTGACCGGATTACGGTTCGATTGAGCAGTCGTAGGAAGAAGCACCGTCTTGAGGGCGACAGTCACGTCCACCTACTTACGCAATTACGCAGCTCTTGAGTGAAATAGCAAAGCAGACTTTTTTCAAAAGGCAATGTTGACTCGAGGATAATGAATCACGTAGGATGAGCCACTTGTAGAGAGATTGGATTTAGAATCGCGATGAGTCATAGCTTTATTTGACTTCATAAAAAATCAATAACTGTAAGACGAATCTATCAAGAAGGCACTGGGTTGGATTTAATTCGGTACTTACATGTCCGTTGAAACATACTTAAGCAAAAGACAGAGATGAACTAAAGTCATAAGCTAAAGTCATGGGGAACATGGATGTAAAGCGGGTAGACCTGGCCACTGAGATAAGTATCCAGGAATCAAATCTCCAATTCAAAATCGTCTAAATGAGATGGGCGTCCCAGAGAAAGACGCTGGGTCCCCTCACCCTTAATGTGTACATTTCAAACGTTTGTGTCTTAGTCTGGGGTGAACTCTACTCACCATCACTCATTGAAACCAGCATTGGAGCGGAATCACCGAGTGAATGATATCCATTACCTGATTGAGAAAAAGTTATTCTATTAATATTATTTAATTCATATCCTAGCTGCAGAATACAGCTACCATTCGGGATTTTTATCACAAGGGGCTGTGAAAATCAACAATTCAGAATGAAATACACCTATGCCTCGGAGGGGAACAACCAACCCAGGCGGAACTTGAACCCATAGCCTTCAGTTTAGTGGGTGTGGATCTCACTCCCGCGTCACCGACACGTGGTTGTCGCCAGGCGTCGCGACAACTGTATTAACGACATGTTTCAATCGGAAAATCGGAATCTTCAGCATTGGGCGAAAACTGTAATGACTTTAACACTGAGAAATCTCTCTAAAGTCAACATCACCGAGGATGGAGAGACGACGTTCAATGAACACGACATATACCCTAGCTAGAAGTCCCAACAACAAAACATTTGATTTCTCCGTCTAATTCAACCACTGCCTTTGTGCTCTCAAGTGATATTGAAGCTATGTTTACGCAAACATGCATGTACCCGACTCCGACATCCACAAGGAGTCACCAATCAAGGAAAATGTCACCACCAAGTAACTTCAGAATCAATCACTTTCTTTGAGTAGTAAGAGAATGTCTTCAACCTCCCACGACTCCTCAGATGAGGGCAAACGAAGGCCTTCACTCTCTCTCTCTCTCCCACTTGTTGCACTTCAAAAGGAAATGTCGCGAGCTTAATCTGCATTCCGTTGAAAAAAAAATACTATCGCCAGGAAAATCATTTCCGGATATCTTAAAAAAAAAAATGATTTTTAAAAATAGCTTTTAAGTAAGTGTCGCATACGCTTAGAAAGCAACTATAAATGTGAGTGGGATTTTTGTTTCCAGTCTGCAAATTTTGCTGACGTGGATTAATTTCTCGTATGCCGTTAATTTATGTCACCTTCCTTCATTCGTACCAGGTACGCATGCTGAGAGGCGATGTTAATATTTATTTGCAGCCATCAAATATATATCGACGGAGCTGACATACTAATGGTCAATTTTGGCCATTACCCTATCTCAATGTAAAGTTCCTCTATTGATGCCCCTCACTACAGCTATTTTCAACATTGCTAAGTATACTACACTTTAAGGGTAATTTTATACAGTTACGAGCAAACGTTTAGTTAAAAGTTATTTTGGGTTTCAAGCCAGATCAGTATTTTTTTCTGTTGCGAACCTATCGATGGCAACCTCCGCCATTGTCATCCGGGATGAACAAACTGCCAAAACATTGCCCGCCAAGAAAGCACGGCAAGCATTAGAGACTTAGAGAGAGTATCGTACATCGAAAATAATTGCACGATTCCAAGATTGTCTCGATCACATTACCAGGACACGCTTAGCCAATTTTGTAGACAGACAGTTTTTCGCCTGAAATGTAATTATTGAACGTATATTTCAATTTGAACGCTGCATATAACGGATACGGTGAGAAACAAGAAGATTGACCAAAGAGCAGGATAAATAAAGAAAACAGGATAATCATGTGCCAGAGAAGGACTCGATGGAATGGTAATGTCATAAGACACATTGATAACGCAAAAAAATCAACTGGAGGGACAAACGGAAAGAAAAGTTCCCCGAGGATGGCCAAGAGATAAGTACTTGAGCAGAAAAAAGGACATTGGGAAGAAGAAAATCAGGGATCTTACTAGAGAAGGGGAGAAAATAAGGGCAGTTTGTGATGGGTACGTATGAGCGACCTACATGCGCGACTGAGATCATCTGTGTGATCGAATGATGAACCGGATCAAACCGAATAACGACAAAATTCTTTTGGGTCGTTTAATACCTATTTATCACGTCAATCATTCGCGACCGGAGTCGGTCGTCGGTCACTCGCAACCGAGTTATAACATGCGCCAAAAAGTTAATGCAGATAGTATCAACCATAAGATATAAGTACATTCATAGGCTTTAATAGCTATGATTGACCTAAACCTAGCGTTAAATCGCATACACGAACTTCAGGGCGCCGCGGGGCCTGATACCACACAGTTTTTCCATCACTCACGGGATCAGACCAGACGGCATTTCACAGCCCACCTCACTCACCTACAAAACGCGACTCCTTTCTGAGTATTATTTGTCTTGGTTTCTTCTCCTCCTCGTTGTCAATCCCTTCCTCCACCTCACCTTTCTTCCTTCCTTCCTTTCCCCATTCTCGGCTACCGAGAGATTCATATTCTTTTTGTAATTCTTTTTAAACGGACTCACGAACAAAATTCACGCATGCTCATATACATAAATATCAACTTTCACTTCCGACCATTAATCCCAAGGGAACGGAAAATATCACGAGTCCGGCCGAAAAACAAAACGGATAAATAAAAACTCGATGTCCGTCGCATGCGCGGACTCAGGAAAACACTCCGGCTGAAAACCTTGTCACCATCTCGACTCGTGATGAAGAATGGAGACAGGCGGATTAAGGCTTTTAAAATCCGAATATGAGATATCATCCCCACGAATAAAAGAAAAGAAGTGAGGAGAGCGCGAAGGAAACCTTTTCTGATCGTTACGCACGGGCCACGAGAAACTCGTGCACGAATTCGAAATTGAAAGTAACTCAAACGTGAAAGTGGACAAAAACGCGGTGGTCATCATTCCAAAACGAGAATGCGACGTTTAAGTGTTTCGTGACTGCCGGAGAGATGGCGGTGATTCAACTGAAGCCCATACCAGTAGATTTTTTTCACCTATAAAACCCATCAGGAGTGAAGCACTTATGATTTTGAATTGAATCCGAAGTACTTCCCTGGCGGTCAAGAGCACATTTGCGGGGTTTTCACCGACCATATAGGAGAAAAAGTCAATTAAAATGAATTCATCAGTTTATTAGTTAAAACGAAACACTAATATTTCCACAAGATTAATTAGAACACGGCGTTTCGTTGTTATAACAACATTATCAAGTGCAATCACATCAATTTGTTTTAAAAACGAAACACTTTGTGTTCGAATAAATCCTTTAGAAGTATTGCAATGTTCATTTAACTATTATCAAGAGCTTCCTACTCATCGTGCCGAATATCATACAACTTATTCGTCATTATTCGTAAAATAGTCTACCAGACCGTTTATTTATCCACAAAGGGTAATACATACGTATATTTTTTTACTGCAATAGAGTGGCGTTATGGTTTCCATTTGATAAATTTTAACGAATGTCGTGCATCTCCTCTGAATAAAATTCCCTGAAATAACTAAGTGACATACTTTAACTTCCACGTTGAAGCCAATTGTCTGAAAAGTCGGTCTAAAATAATAAATAGCTACGTGTCCCAGAGTCAAGAAAATTACTTAAGATTTTTTTTCAATAATATCAAAACACAATGTAACTGTTTTGCTACGACGGCATTAAATTCTTGACTTTCCTAAAAATGAATATTTTCGTATCAAATGATTTGGCTATCATTGATCAATGATGAAAGCCTATCAATGATTCGGCCGGGCTATATATTATATCGCCCGCAATTTACAGAGTACATACAACCTAAAATGAGATAGATGTTAGATCGTCGATCAATTTATGTGCAGCAGCTGTGAACACGGAGATCTATCACGTAATGATGAAAGTTTTTACTCATTAAGGCTATGCCATTAGGATGATCTCATATCCACATAAAACATGTATCTGCGGAGATGGTGGTAGGTATAAGGTGACCGTGAAATATTAACACCATCGCAAATGAATAAAGCCCCGCCGTCTGAGCATTTACGCCGCCCTTCACTTACTCCATCTCAGAGCAATTCCCTCGGTGGGAGATAATTGCATGCACGAAAGAAAAGTTCACTCAGGAGTCATGACCTTGCTCTTTACCGCTTCTCTCACTAATGGGGAGTGACGATGATCGAAGGGGAATATTTTTGACACGCAACATTCAAGGTTTGTAAGATGAGTACGCTAATGAATTTCAGATTAATTAATACCATTAAAAATTTTAAAGAATGGAACAAAGGCGATGTACATTATAAGATTTCGAATTCGATAAAGGTAGCTTCACTTTCAGAGGGACACAATACGCTCATAGATAAAAAATAAAAAAGCTGATTTCTTCAGGAATATCTATCAAGAATATACTGAGATTGAATGAATAAACACACATTTTCCTGATGAAGCTGCGGTGAAATACTAAAATAGTACTACAGAGAAAATGTGGCATTATAATTGCTGGCATGCTTCGATAGAAACTGGAAAATGATGCATTAGGAAGCTGTGTACAGATTTTCATTTGTATTTTAACAATTTAATGCTCATTAGTCCATCATCTATTCCAAATTACGAAAAAAGAAATACATGAATGAAGATTTCCAACAAAAAGGTACCCACGGGTCTTCGAGATGCGGCCTGCTCTTATAATCAGACAGTGACCTTTTTTCGTATCAAGGGGTAAACATGTTATCCCCCTGCAACTTAAATTTCATACCTAAGCCACCGAGGACAAATTTTTGTTTCGGAATAAGAGGGTAAAAATTTTTTTCGACAAGAAAATACTTTAAGAAAATCCCTCTCCTTAGATTAAAAGCCCCCACCTTTCCCTTCTTGATAACCAGATTAACCCCATTCCGCGTGGTTATTAAGAACGTGCCACACACACAAGAGAGAAATATCTAAAGCCTCTCCTGTCCACCCGCTTGAAAAAAAATCGAACCACACAGCTAGGCGGGCGAGAGTGGAAAGGAATCCATAATCTCCCATCGCCGGTAAGCTCAGCTTTTCCCCACCCACTACTCACTTCCTTTTCAACAAAACACGGCGCCGCTGCCGTTGCCTAGGCTCCCATCCTGAAGGGAGAACCCACACCTTCCCCTGCACACACATATAAAGCTCTCCTCTCAGACTCTCTCCCTCCTTCACTCACTCGAAAATAAAATCAGACTCACTCAACTTTCACCACCATTCGGAAATCTCCATCGACGGACATCCTAGAAATCTGAGAGGGATTGTGCGGGGTGGGGAGAGAGGGGGGTGGTGGTGTAGGGAGAATACCTGGCGACCGCAAGAGGCAACCAGCGCCTCCCAATAAAGAGCGCCAGCCTCGAGAACGAGACCTGAGTGTATGACACAGGGGAATTTCCCTGCACCTCTTCACTGTTTTTTTTTACCTTGCTAATTTCTGCCTCTTTCTCTCGCCCACATACTTATTAATTTAAGGGAGTTTTCACCTCAAAGTGGAGTTATATCGTAATTAAAATTTAATATCAAATTAAATTTTATTCACTTAAGAATTAAAGTTTTCCGGCGAACGAGACACGTGGGACAAATAATTAAAATAATTTTTTTAATTAACAAAAAAGAAGAAACGTTTTGACACAACAAAATTCAAAATTCTAATTTCTTCTCTAGCAAATTTACGCATAAATTTGTTCATTTTTATTACACTATAAATTACTGTAAAAACATTTAATAGCCCTTATTTTGTTAACAAATCAAAATTATACATTCATTTTCATTTCAAACCCTGATGAAGGCTTAACTATTCGCATAACGTTTTCCGGCGAACGAAACAAGTGGAAACCTACCCGAATATGTTATTCCTCCTCCAAGTTTAGATTCGTATTCATTTCACTCCGCGACCTTCAATTTCTGATGACTGCCATGATAGTGATGAAGGAAACCAGCGAAAACATTGGACCTAACTGAATTGTCAAACCAGCATGCCTCTTAAGAATGATCCAATAGTATTTTTCCGTAATTATAAAGTCAATTGGCGTTGTTCTTAAGGGAATAATCAGGGATACACGGAAAAATTACGTTACCGTTTTCCCTTGAAAACATTTTTTTCGCTATGCTTGGGATAAAAGCGGCGAATGTAAAAAAAGGTTTTAATTGCAACTAATGGAGGACAACATTCAATTTTAGCCCGTTATATGTAGAAATTTAATTTACGCTGCATTTCATGATAAAAATGACAACGTGGTTAAAACGGTAAAATATTTAAAAATAGTTTTTCAGCGATCCAGATGAATTTAAAAAAAACACCATGTGGGAAGTAAACCGCTACTTTTCAAGACTAACTTCCACTCTTCAATGATAGAGGTAGTATATCATCGAAGTGTGCTTCCACCTGCCATTGATAAACTGGCAGACACTTTCATTCGCTTTGATCCTCGCAAACCCTGAAAAACATCAGCAAATAAAAAAGTAATACATTCGCCAGACGTCAAGTTAATGAGCCCAACGAGCGTTCCCACATTCACGAATATTCCGCGACACGCTGTCGCCGACCCAAAGTGCAGGGTGCAGTAATGAAAAAAAAGGAAGGTGGCATGCTTCACGTGTTGCCGTTTTCCTGTCCCTTTTCCTTTCCGACGGTCGCAAGGCTCGTAGACGCCTCGACCATTTGTCACCGATAGAAGGATGGTTATATTTTTTGCTGCAGCCCAAGAGTTCAACACAGCATTTCCATTAATGGCGAAATAGGAAGGTGAGCGGGAGAATGAGAAAAACGAGAGTCGAAGGAGGGAGGAGGGATTAGCAATGTGCCGTGGCGAGGCGTCTCCCGCCTCTCTTCATGTCACGCCGCGTCCACTAAAGGCAACAGGAGCGAAAACGGACCGTTTGCAGATATTCCCGCTTCTTACAAAGCGCACTCGGACCGTGATTGGAGGAGAGCACACCTCTCATTTCTCCACCCTTCCCACCACTCTTGTCCCCGTTTTCCCTCTCTCAGCAAACGCGATCGTCGCACAATCAGTCGTTCTCACCGACGGATACATTCATCCGACTATGGGCTAGTTCGCCTATACTTTTATTCTGTCACATGTGATAATTGGAGAAATAATAATAAAATTATTTAATTCCGTTTTTCTGATACGCTGTGTACATGCAGAAGGCATCGAGAGCCTAGCGGGTAGGACAACCAGCTAAGAACCGCTGAGAATCGGGTTCAAATGAGGGTGAAGTCATATGAACACCCTCCCCATAAAACCCTTTCCAGCCTGTTCCCTACGACTTGAAACTCTTTGATAGTTACAAATGACTAAAAGAAATAACTGGTCCAACCTACCATGAATCTGCCCTATTCATAAAATATCTACTACAGTTAGGGCGAGCTCCTCACCCACCTATCAAAAAGCAATCTTTGGCTTGAAACACAGAGAGGGAGATCCCGACTTAATGGCGATAAAATATAAAACTACCCATATAGAAATAATAATACAAAATAAGAAATACCTAAAACAGATGGGGTCTTGGAAAGCTAATGACGTTTATCACCCCTACCGTCCAATCATCATGGGAGCAGTAAAGCCTTCCCCTTCCCTCGCCGATTTTCAGCAAGTAGATTAAGTACTGAGCCCGAGAGCAGGCACGCACTATGCAATTTCGAAATACGCGAACCACGAAATTAGAAAATATTAACGTCTTCACCTTGAATCTTTCAAAATATGCCATTGAAAAGGTTATTATTTCTGGAAGTTAAGTCGTCATTGTCACGAAAATTTCGACATCCGCCGCATAAAGTCGGAACTTAATGAGACCACGATCTTTTCACGAATTTTTGCCTTAAACCAATAAATAAGTTGCATGCTGTACCAGTTAGCCGCAAATATATTCGTGAACCCATTTTTAATTTTTAATCGCAGCGAACGACCTTAATTTCCGCTTTGCTTCTAGACTTTGACATTGTGAACAAAGTAAGCGCCGAGTGAACGCAAGAAAAAAATAGCAGTTTGATGAGATGAGAACTTTCCCAAGATCAAAAATATAAAAAAACCGACGCGACTGTAATTGGCCTGAGGACCTTGGAAAGGCGAACCAGTCTGATTGCCTGTCTATAAGACTACAAATAAATCCTTCAAGTGAAAGTCATAAAAAGACGAAAAGGTGGTCATATACAGCAGCCTAGTGATTTTTTCGCAAACGCTAATCGAATCGCAGGCAGTTAAAGCTTGATTGGCTCCAACTAATTATTCACGAAATAAGGTGATAAACTACTAAACGGACAAGCATAAAAATACAAAATAAAAAGTAAATAAAAACTGTATATAACTGCACAGCCCCTAAAGTGGAATGTTTCATAGTCAGGGGAACTTAATTATTCTTCTTGAGGCAAATAAACCGCAAATATGGCGTAAAAGCTGTCACCAATGTCGTGCTCAAAGCGCCAAAGTAAGATTCTGGTCCATTGAACACATGGGTGCAGCCATTTGCCGATCAAGAATATTAGTGACATTAGGTGATTCCGACCCACTTCAATTTATGCTTCCATTCAGAATATATACATATTTTAGCTTAAGGTTTTCGAAATGAAAAGCAATTAGGACTAGCTCAAACACACAGGCAAAATATATTACTTAAAATTAATATCAATGCTCACTGCTGGATCAAACCATCGAGAAGAGGCCTTTTAGGGAAGACTTGGTCTTTTCCTTTTTTATCGGTTAAAAATGTTGGTATTTTATTGGAAAGCACTGGTAGTTGTAAATGAATTAAATGCAATAACTCTTCATATTTTAAAAGTTTTAGTAGTACCGTATTTTAACTTCACACACATAAGGATTGTTAACAAATACAGATCAATAAACAATCTTGGTAACCAACCAACAGAGACAAAACACAACTGAAAATTACAAATGTCAACACCCCCCCGTAATTGAAGATGTGCTGAAACAGCTCTTTAGCATTTCCATCAAATGAATTACAAATTTTTTTAAAAATTATTTTTAAACCATGCCTAAACCTCTCATACATTTTTCATGTTTTATACGATTTAAGCCCTTGGTAAGTATGTCAGCTGTCATTTCCTCAGTGGAGAGAAAATCTACGTTTATATTACCGTTTTCTACTTGTTCTCTAACAAAATGGTATTTCACATCTACATGCTTCATTCTATCATGGAAAACAGGATTTTCTGCTAACTTGAGAGCGCTCTGATTGTCCTCAAAAATAGTAATAATTTCTTGTTCCTGAAATAATTCGGAAATAAGATGTTTTAGATGAATAGCCTCTCTAGTAGCCTCGTAAAGAGCAATATATTCTGCCTCACAAGACGATTGGGCAACACATTTTTGTTTTCTACTACTCCAGGAGACTGGTCCACCTGCACAAGTGAAAACATATCCAGAGTATGAATGCCTATCATTTAGATCATTTGCAAAATCTGCATCAGAAAAACCAAAAATAGGCTTCCCAGTGCATTTGTATGTGAGTCCCATTTCCATAGTACCTTTTAGATAACGAAGTACCCGCTTGGCCATCTTCCAGTGTATATCTGTATGCTTCTTATTAAACTGGGAGAGATAGCTAGTAATGAAGGAAATATCTGGCCGCGTGTTGACGGAGAGATACATGAGAGTTCCAATTAATGACTGGTACGGGACATCTATGATATCCTTACCCTTCTCTTTCATTTGACTAACGTCAACTGGGGTCGAAACAATCTTACAATCTTCCATGCCAAAACTCTTTAAAGCATCTTTAATGTATTGTTTCTGGTCTATCTTGAATACTCCCCTCTTCTCATCTCTTGTAAAAGTCATTCCCAGGGCATGTTTGATCTTGCCAAGATCCTTAATGACAAATCTCTTCTTCAATTCTTCCTTCAATTTCTTCTTTTCTTTCTCATCATTGGAGAATATAAAGAAATCATCAACATATAATGTAATAATAACTATTTTAGTTCCAATATGTTTAAAGTAGACACAGGGTTCATGTTTTGATTTAATATACCCTATCTCATACAATAACTTGTGAACTGTTTTGTTCCAAGCACGACTAGCCTGCTTGAGTCCATAAATAGACTTCTGTAATAGACAAACCTTCTTCTCTTCACCTACAGCTATGAAACCTTCTGGTTGTGTCATATAGATGGTTTCATCTAAAGTGGCATTTAAAAAAGCAGTTTCGACATCCAGATGTTCAACATCAAGATTCAGTTCTGCTGCCATAGCCAACAGCAAACGGATAGTTGAACCTCTGACTACCGGAGAAAAAGTTTCTTCAAAGTCTATACCATGAGTTTGAGCAAAACCTTTAGCAACTAAACGAGCTTTGTACTTGATGATCTTACCACCATTGTCTCTTTTCAATTTGTAAACCCATTTACATGGTATTACACTTTTATTTGCAACTCGCACTAGCTTCCAAGTTTCATTTTTTCTAAGACACTCTAATTCCTCCATCATTGCTTTCATCCAATGCTCTTTGTCTTCACTTTGCATAGCCTCTTCAAATGTGGTAGGTTCTTTGTCAAAGAAATTTTTTGCTTGTAAAACAACATGATCAGGAAATTGTTTCTTGTTACGTACCCTTTGAGGATATCTAGGACTCTTAGCAGTTTCTTGAACATTAGTCCCAGCTTTATCTTCTGTTGAGTCTGCATTTTCACAAGGAGAATCCAAAAAAATTTTAACAGCAGCCGCAGCTTCATCTTTTGTTGAATCTGCATTTTCATTGTAAGAATCCAAAGGAATTTGAGCATCAGTACTGCTCTCACCGGAAAAATTATTTTCTAAAAACACAACATCTCTAGCATGGACTACCTTCATATAATTAGAAAGATCCCTAAATTTGTAAGCTTTCTTATTCTCACTATATCCTACAAATATATGTTCCTTGCTTTTGCTATCCCACTTCTTGCGTTCCTCCTTTGGAATATGTACAAAAGCTCGGCAGCCAAATACTCTTAAGTGTGTCAAGTTGGGACGCTCACCTGTCCATTTTTCTTCTGGAGTCATTCCTGTAACGGATCTATGAGGTGATTTATTCTTGAGATACGTAGCAGTTCTCACAGCTTCTTCCCAAAATGACTTAGGTAGTCTGGCACTATGCAACATGGAACGAGCCTTCTCCACAATGCTTCTGTTTCCCCTTTCAGCAACACCATTTTGCTGAGGAGTACGGGGTATGGAAGTCTGGTGAATAATTCCTTCTGACTTAAGATAATCTGAGAATTCCCTATTAACATACTCAGAACCATTATCTGATCGTAAAATTTTAATTTTCTGGCCAGTTTGCTTTTCCATGAGGTTTTTAAACTCTTGAAACTTTACTCTAACTTGATCTTTTGTTTTAATGAAATAGGTAAATATCATTCTAGAGTAATCGTCTATAAATACAAGTAAATACTTATTTCCTTCTAATGATTTTACACTGAATGGTCCACAGAGGTCAGAATGAATCAACTCTAGGCATTTAGTCGCCCTTTTACTTTTGATTTTAAGAAAAGGTTCTCGACTCTGTTTCCCTTCTAGACATGCAGTACATACAGTTCTATTTTCCTCAGGGGCGTAATCAACTCCATCAGCTAATCCATTTCTCAGTAGATTCATACCATAGCGGCAGAGATGTCCCAACCTCCAATGCCAAAGAGTTTGCTGAGAAGGGTTAGTTGTAGCAGCCAGGGACTTTTCTGCTACCTGTGACTCTATCTTATATAACCCGTTACTGGGAAGAGCAGTCATTAAAACATTCCCTGAAATACTACAATCATTATCATGAAAAAATTTAGCACCTTCTTTCGTAAATACTACAACAAAACCTTTTGAAACACATTTTGACACAGATATAAGATTTGTAGCAAGATTAGGCACATGAACAACTTCAGAAATACTACTAATACTGTTGTTGTTATTACTTTTGTGAATCATGACATCACCTATTCTGTCACTCTGCAACTTACGTTTATCAGCACACACAATCTCCAAACCAGAGTTACTTTTAACATTGAACAGAATATCTTTATGAGGAGTCATATGGGCAGTTGCCCCGGAATCCACAAACCAATCATTTTTATTGCTTTGAGCACAACCACCAACACCTAAATCCGAGAATAAAGTGTATTGTTTCTTGTGTAGCTGCTTGTGGGTTGAACTCGATGTCTGTGCCGTTTTCTTGGTCTTGTTTGGACAGTCTGGTTTTTTATGGCCGGGTTGGTTGCATTCATAGCAGACGATACCATCTTGAGAGTTGTTGCGTTTCGGGAACTTCTTTTTCTTCGGAATAGTTCGAGACGCATTGGATGCAAATGCAGTCTCAGTTGCACCATCATTTTTGGACATTTCATTTAAGAGTTTAGTTTTCACCATGTTCACCGTTACTTCAACTCCTGAATTCTCGAGTGCCATTACTAGGGGGTCGTAATGTGAAGGAAGACCTCCAAGCAAAATAGCAACTAAATCCTCATCAGGAATCTCCTTCCCAATATCAGCAAGCTTCTGAGCGGTATCCATTACGGCAGTTAGGTACTCTTCAATGGACGTATAATCTCCGAGGGATAACCGGTACAAAGTCTTTTGAAGGTTAAGTCTCCGGGCAAAACCCTTATCTTCATATGCATCGGCAAGAACTTTCCATGCTTCAGCAGCTGTTTTGCATCTTCTTACATGTATGATAGCGGAATCGTCCACGCACAAACAAATCTTAGCTAGGGCACGCTCATCCTTCCTGGACTTTGAAGCAGCATCAGTATGATCATCATTTGGGTATCCATCAACAGCATGCCACAAGTTTTGATCTATTAAATACGCCTTCAGCTTAAATTTCCAAGTTGGATATCCTTGCAGTGGAAGCGTGCTGGGCCCATAACCTCTGTTGGTATTTTATTGGAAAGCACTGGTAGTTGTAAATGAATTAAATGCAATAACTCTTCATATTTTAAAAGTTTTAGTAGTACCGTATTTTAACTTCACACACATAAGGATTGTTAACAAATACAGATCAATAAACAATCTTGGTAACCAACCAACAGAGACAAAACACAACTGAAAATTACAAATGTCAACAAAAAAGGAATATTTTAAACTCAATCTCGAGCAATATAAAGTTTTGAACTTTAATAATAAAATAATCAAAGAAATCCAATGATAAATTACTGCCTTTAAATTGTGCTTTCCCATTCTACAGAAAGGGGAAAAATGCAACCCTTCTTCCATTTTAGTGTTTCCGCCGCGTGTACCATAAGTGCTTCAATTATTTAACTCGCTCAAAAATACTCTAACACGCTCTGGAAAGAGGGACTAATTATTAAGAGGGACTATTGGCCATCAAATAAATATATTTGATTATATGAGTAATATACAAGGGGTCATCCAAACAAAATATCGTATTCATCAAACACGAAACCAAGTAAACATATGACCAATAATCTTTTATCAACATTCCCAAGAGTCAAGCGAAGAAATAGTAGACGGAATGCGACTAAAATATTTTAAGGCATTCCTCTAATCCTGGATTTAGAGGATACAGATTAATAGAGTGCCCGAAATGTGACGTCAAAATTGTGTGGGGTAAATAAGAGTGAGCATCTGCGTCATAAATTTTTATCGCGTGTAGCATTCGTGACAAAGGCCGACAAAGGGAGCTTCGCGGAAATCCGATGATTTATTGATTTTATACAATGCTTTTTTTCATTCTATTAAGTTAAGAGGGATTAAGTTAACCCTTTTTCCGCGTGCCCAACATATATCTCGATTAGACTAAAAGGAGATCTGCATGTTCCATCGCGGCTTATTGTTTCCAGTCCCGACGGGAATAAAAGCTTTCGTGATTTTCTCCGCGTCTCCCAGCAGCGTTCCAACCTTCCCCACGTCAACCAAGGTTACCCAGAAAGGGTGAAGTCTTCGGGTCACGAGAAATATGCATGCTATGGAAACGTTCAACGTTCCTGCCCACATTGTGACCTGAAAAACCATTCCAAGTGGCCTCGCTTTGCAGTAGTCCATCTATCGGTTTAGGATACCACATGCAACACCGCGCTGTGCCATATTTCATTCTTATTTCCATCTCTCCTTGAATATAATAACTTTTTTCCATGATTATCTTCCAATTATATTTCCAGCCGACCAAATTTATTAGGAATACGTTGCTTTCCAATGGGGTAAATTCCACAGATTATTTTTTCTAATTTTATTACGTACCGACATGACTTTCCAAAAATTGTCGAAAAATGCTTAATGAGTGGAGAAAACGAATCAATTATTTATCCCATCGGCAAGGCAATTCAAAATATTAAAAGGGACTAGACTTCACTTGCACTTTTACAGAAGAGGTTTGAGACAAGAGGAAGCAAGCGAATTCCTGATTAGGACTTGCTACCATTCAATTCGTTATGTAGCAATACATGCTACATGACGCTGTAAGATCGAATAAATGTCGCAGCTACAATAAATTCTGGGGATGCCTTTTAGAGATGCTTATTCTATCATGATCACTTATCTCCAAACGTATTTTATCTTTAAATAATACATTGCGATATAAAAATTAGTATTATAAAAGGTTGATTATGCCAATTATATCGATACAATTTTTGATTCGCATTGAGCAAATACTGGAACGCTGATATTTTCCACGATTCAACCGCATTTAGTATGACGAGCGTGCTGCGCCCGCTCCCTGCGGGCTTCCCCCGCTCTTTGCAATGCAGGTCCACAGAGGGATGGGCGCGTTTCTAATTTTAAAATGTAGAAAAAAAGGCTGGGCCTTATGTACAAATTTAATTGGAATGTTCATGTACAAATTGAGGTCAGAGGACCTCTTTAAACACAACATTGGAAGTAATTACACTATCCTCTGTTAAACGCACATGATGACTCATACTTACGTATCAACAGGAGACTTGAATGTGGAATCAGCCGCATTTTGATAAAAATTATTTAATGAATGCGAGATATTGTTGCAAATGAACAAATGTATCAGTTTGTGCGCCGTTAACGTCAGGAATATTTACAGTTTTTTATTGTTTTTTTATTATTTAAAAACCAATTTTAGGAAACAGTAGCAATATCTAGGAAGTAAGGAATGTCGTCGCATGTTCTCTGATAAATTCTGTGCATTTTGGTACATCATTTGTAGAGTTTGGTTGCGTATAAGTTGAGAAAAAGGTATCTATACAGTAGAAACAATATAGAAGATTGAAATTAAAAACCCATGCTCAAACTGGAGAGGCTCTAGCACCCAAATCCACACTCATCTGGTAGCGCCACTGCTACGGCGGTGGGACTGTAGGAGGCATTCCGAGGCTCACAACTCAGGTGCACTGCACAGGGTTGAGGGGAGGAACGGGCGTGTGCGCAGAGGGAGCTGGTGCCCCGCTTCCGTGACCCGCGAGGAGGGCTATGCACGTGTGGGTGGAAGGTCGCAAGACGGCTCGCGTGATCCGCGCTGAAAGGGGCCTTTCCGCCACCCTAGCCCGCACCGCTCGCTTCTTTTTTTTCTTCTTTCACTGGGGCAAGAGGACTTCAAGAGGAGAAGGAAGGGAAGGCACGAAGTGAGGCTAGGAATCTCATCGTGCTATTTACTCGCGTCTCGCACCCTTACTCCGCACAGAAACCCGCAAAATCGTCGCGCGTGTGAAGAGCGGCTTGAAGGGGGTAGGTTTGGCAGGCAGGAGGAAGAGCACACACAATAGAAGGGCTAAGGAGGCGTCGCCCTTGTGAAGTGGGGATGAAACACGACGAGAGAGGGATGTGGTCCTCCATGCAACCCGGCAGTCAAAAGAAAATGAGAAGGGGTTGCCCCCTTCCCCTTCAACATAGTATATTCCCAGAATGAGAAGATGAGATTAGTTGGAGGGGAGGGGAGTGGGCGGAAGGAAGGGAGGAAGGCGAAAGGGGGGGGTGGTGCTGGCTCAGGGGATCTCCCTCCCGCAGTCTTTTCACTCGGTTGCCCTAGATACGTGATCGAAGCGTTTTGAGGATCACTCGAGGGGATCGATCATCGCGGGAATTGGGACGCGGACACATGCCAAAGGATTCACTCACACAGATTACAGCCAGACGAGTGCATTTCCTCCGAATCCTTTGAGAAGGAAACCTTGTTTACATGCATGCATTCACTCATTCACACAAAGTCATTTTTTTAGGCATCGGACGGCTGCCAAATCAATATACACCTACTCTCAATATATATAATATACGGGTCGTTCATCAGGAATAGAGTTCCGATTAGATTTTACTTAAAACACCTGTATATGAAATACTTCTCAAAGTACTGCAATCCAAAGATTGGTATAACACAGCCCTACTTTCCAAAGCTTTTTAAGATTTTAAGTTTTCATTTGTTTTCATCTATTTCCCTAATTTGCTTCTTTCTCTTAATGGGCCAATTAATAATTTATTTTCTCCATATGAGGATTTTTCTCCAATATTTCTCTCTATTTAAGTTTCTCACGTAATTGCTCTCTTGAGGCATGGCCTATTCATCGCGTCCTCCTCTGTAGTAATAAGATGCTCCACAGTTCCTTTCGTTCCCCTTCTATTATCACATTGATCGATACACCTTCCTGTTTCCCACCCTCTCCGTCCACTTGATCTCTAATTTATCTGCCAACGCCATAAGGCTAACAGAATAAGTCATAATAAATTGACAGTAGGGGAAATATCAGGGATAGGAACACAACGCAAACTGGACAAAGACAACGGTGATTTGGAATATTGTGTGAGTAGAAAATCATAGGATGAAAATGTGTCCTTACTGGGATTCGAAATACACTACGATACATAATCATCGTTAGAATTGTCACCTCTGCGAGGCATTACTTAGCCAAAAAAACTATATTACTCATTGCATAGACTTGTTTTGATTCAGCCACGAAACTTTTTTAAGAAAAGGAGAAAATAGAGAACTCCATTACCGTTTACCACAGTAACTTTGTTATTTATGACCATGAAAATCAACATTTGTTTTTTTTGTTAAAAAATTTACCACGGAGATATACTAATATATGTGTCTGATTTGTTGTAAAACAGAAAAAGAGGATCTTTATCATTTTCAAGACTAATTTATGAGCGATTCGTACTTTTTATTAATCTAAAAAAAGAGGAATTTTATAAAACCAAGCAGCCTGGAGGATAGCCAACAGTCTCCAACGAAACTAGGATCTCAATCCGCCTCGAATGAATACATTTTCGAAGACAATTAGAGGAAATTGAGGACATTTGTGACGGTTGCCTGTACATAAAATTTCCTTGAGGCGGCCCCGTGGAAAACAATCTCCGCAAAAGAACGCCAAGGAGGAACAAAATTTTTGATTTCTGCTTGGCATCAGTCAACCCATAAAAATGGCACTTCTTAATGTCACACTTGGAGGCTCGTCTTTCGTTGAGCGAACAAAAGAATCGTCCACGGCGCAGGCGCGATTCTCAAAACAATAACACGGCAAGAGGCAAAGGAGTTCTGCTCGGTTGCGGGAAAAGTTGCAAACGCCCATAAAAATCAGGACAACGTTCCGCATGTAAAACTGCCGAGAGTGAGCGGCTCATTTCCGCTGAATAGATTCATTTCTGATATTGATGAGCCGAACGGGAAAATCAGCGAAAGCAATACACAAACATATACTAGGCAACATCATTCTACGAACACATTTGAAGACTTGAAATACGTTCAAAACACATACCTGTTCTGGAATTTGAATATAGTTTTATACTCACATGATTGACAGAGCTTCAAACCGTATGAACAACAAGTCACAATAATTCTTGACTCACCTGAAAAGGAAAAAAATATTAGTTGCGTGAACAGACAAACTGGAACTTGAGTGAAACTGAAAATTAATTTTTTTAAACTAATCCAGCCACCATGAATAGACTAACATTCCACCAAACACTATAATTTACGACTGTATCACCAAAAAACGAATTAAACAAAAACCAAGATTACACTTGAGCATAGAGATACCTCACATCATTAAGCATGAAAAGGAATATAATAAACAATTTAGAGTCCCTCAAAAATCCAAATTTATACTCGTTAGATGGCGACACCATTCATCCCCGCGATACAAGGTCCGTGAGGACAGGTCATTTCACGCTCCCATAGTGCATTACGGTTTGACCATCTTGGTTCCCGCCTGTCTGTTGTTAATATTGTGTTTACATAGAGCGTGTGAATTTTTAAAAATTGAGTGCTCCGCATTGCTCCAATTCCACGAAAAAAGGAGTAAGATTTTTTCGTCTTCCTTCCGATCCTAAAAGAAGGGCTGTGTGGTTTATAAATTGCAGAAGAAACAAATGAAAACCTACAATGACATCACACTTGTGTGAGGTAACCTAGTGACAATATGATTTGCATTTTTTGCCGTTAATTGCACTTAGCAAATATTTTTATATATTCAACGTAATAATTGATAATTCCATCAATAATTTATCCCAATGAGGGAATGTCACAAGGTAGAAATATAGGTCATGTCACCAGCATATTTTGATACGGATTCATCAAGTTTTGCCTTAAAATCATGTTAAGCAATACAAAAATGCCAAAATTTTCAATATTTTTATTATTTCGGGTCATGTTTCATTTGGAATAATAAGGAAATTGTGCATTTTCAGTGTAAATAAGTAGAGTAATCGGTTTGTATGTAACCCCGCTTGCCCCAGTTTAAATTTCTTCAATTCGGTTTTATACGTGCCATGGGTAATATCTTCGCTGCTCATAAATATATCAATTTTTACGAATATAACTATTTAGGTACATTACACCTAGGAGAAATCCTTTACCGACCTAGCCGCGATATCCATAACTAAGAAACCGGAGAATTGGAAGCCAAGTATTGAATAGCGAAGAATCCTATCTTCTAAATTAAAACAAAGAGTGAGGCTTTCAAGGAAGACGGAACAACTTTTAGGAATTGCATGCAGTTAGCAGGAAACCCAGAGTAGAATAGGAGAGAGCTTGAAAATTTTTACAAATGTAATTTCATTTGCTGAACCCAATTTCACAATCCACTAAGTAGATTTCATTCGCTCAGCTGCTTCAAGGAGCGCAGATATAAGCGAATAAGTCGAAACAAGTGAAAAAAACATGTCCGATACTCAGTAAGAGGTGTGAGCTTACCTAATCACCTGTCGGGAAAAAAACCAGCATCGCATACTTGAGGAAAACATTTGACAAAATAGCCTCTGAAGGCAAAATGTTATTCTTGCTGAGAAACCGTTCGAGTTTTGAGATAATCCAAGGAAATACAAATTAAGTCCTCCATCGCTCATTCATTGCCTTCATATTTCTTTATAATGCATATATCACTCTTTCCACAAAATTCATTAATGACTTGCAATAATTATTTATAAAGGAGTGGCACATAATTTTGACACCAACCAAGGGTAACAAACGCATAAAAAAATAATTGTTTTCACCATAAAACCCATGACTGTGATAGAGAAAAAAACATTGAAAATCAAGTATAGACGTTGAATGAAAGAGATAGAAAATAGACATAGTACGAAAAGAGAAATAATTTTGAACAAATTCTCCCTAGACCACAACATAAAATCCGAGATACAATCGCCAACTCCATTCCTTTGTCGAAGATCCTCTCTCCGAGATGATGATGAATGATCCTAAGCTTGAGATTTATGAACTCAATCAACAGTTTCCTCTCGCCCCCCACGTAACAAAAACTTGATCGCTGAGTAGCTTTCTGGATTCACGCCCGTCATCACATTTTCGCCGCGATTCTCAACATCCACGCGCAAACAAAAGGTCGGATCGTGTTCTCTCTAAGGAACGCGTCGATGTTCTCGTTGAATTGGAAACCCAGATTGAAATCGAGAAGGAAGGAGGAAACACTCTTGCGGCATCCCATCTCCGCTTATTAATACGTCCACTCGGGTGCGTGCGGTATAGGGCGCTTCACTTTCCACCAACGAGAGCAGAAAAAAACAACAAACCACAGGCCTCAAAGGGGGGAGAGAAGTTGCTGACCGGAAAACTCATCGTACCGCCGTTAAACTAGTTTATTCCTCACTTTTCGAACGAGTTCTTGAAAAATATTCTTTCCGTGAATATTCTATAGACGGAAGAGCTAAAAATGTCGAAGAGCCGACGTGATATTTTGTGAGGAAAGAGATTTTTTCTATTATCTTCTATGGTAAAACTAGTGAAACGAGAAAAACTAGTACCAATGATCCATACGAATTCAATTCCAACCGAAGTATTATCCACTTTGTAAGCAATCATGGCGGGCAATATGATAATACTGTATCCCGAGGTCAGTAGGTGAGCACGATACCGACTGGTCTAACCAGTAGGACAACTAAAAAAATATGCTCGCTGAGCGCTCAGCGAATAACAAATTTACTGCTTGATAAAGTTACTTACTAGGATTGAATCATAAGAGCTGACTGAAATGGCATAGGTATCGTGTGCTACCAGATTCTCAATCCGCCTCAATGTAAGCATCATTATATAGGGAACGATAAAGCTCCATGAAACTGCGAGCATCAAAGGCAATGTTATCCTCCTGGTAAATAAACGTTAAATAGCCACCGATTCGCCACAGATTTCTATATTTCAACACTTCTTCCATCCAAACTGTGGTATTTGAATGCAAAAATTTTGTTCCCAATTTTTCTTTCCAATAGCTATTCACAACCATTTTCAAAAATAGGCGGGTACTCTCGAATTCAATTACAATCATCATCATCACCGGTTAACAATTCTAAGATTAGTTTGACTCAGCTCTCCACTCAATTCTCCAATCAGCTTACCTTTTCACACCTAATTCAAGTCCAATAATAAGCATAAAAACCACGGCAAATACCATATGAATTAAAATTCAAAGTTACTTCAGATTGATTCAAAGCAAAAATAAATTAGAATTGAATTACATCGATTCACAACTTGACCAAATCCAAGCGCAATTATTGTTATAAAGGAATTAGTAAAGCAAGCTGTAAGAAAAAATTGCTTTTCTCAAGAAACTGAAATTTAAATTATACAAGTACAATGCAAAACTTCTACAGCTTTGGAAGCAAAATTTTAATGCATAGCATCGTGGAACCCGCACATAGCAAAATATTACTTCTATCCATTAAATTTATAGAAAAAATTAACTTTAATTTTTGATTAATTAAAAATCTGTAAGTATTCACGTATAAGTGTTATAAACAAAGGTTTTCAAAAACCATTAAATTGATTTAATCGATATATTATTTTTTAAGTAATTTTTAATTTAAGCAGTACACTATGGGGTAAAATTTATTATCAAATATTATTAGATAGATTTGAAGATAAACCTAAAATTTACAAAAAAGAGTTCTGTTCATTTGATTGTATAATAGGTTTACTGAATAGCTTTTACGGTGTAAAATTTAGATCTATAAGGCCTCTCTATACTTGAAGACAGTTTTTGGCAGTAAAATTGGATGTAATATCAGGGAAGACCTGTTTTTCATCCAAAAACAAAATTTAGAGCAAATACAAAAAAGTAGAGCATTATCTGATCTAGCAATATATTCCTTAATACAAATTGCAATAAACATAAATTTGAACATCAAGGGGAATCCAAAAATTTTTAAATTTCGATGTAAAATATGTCCCGCATTTCCCCGCGCTCGTGTCACACAAAATACAGACACTGAAACATCCCCCACTGCAAGGTTCCGTCCCTTCCCCTCTCCACACAAAATGATACAAAAATAAAATAAATAATATCATTCAGGACAGCCATTTGATCAGCAATCTGAATGTCTGCCACTCTTCCCCACACCCACCCATCCTGCAGTGAAAGTTCAACACTTCCGCTCCCTTACTAAAAAAGTCATCTGCCTACGAACACGCGCGCATGCACTATCGAACAAAGCAGAGAAATACTCGACCCCTAGGGAATGGAGTGAGAGAGGAATATGGCGAGACGATCCGCAGATACATAACAGAAGGGACGAGAGAGTCCAGGAGACGACGCTTGAGGAAGGGGGATGTCTCACGCACATTTTCTACCGCAGTACCCTAGTCCCAGACGGCTGGAGGTGGCGGAGGGAGAGGGCGGGGTCGCCGCGAGAAATATTTCGGGCGTGGGAAGCGATCCCGTCAAATGTGGCGACAGGGAAATATAAAGAGGTCCCTCGCAGCGTGCGCGGGAAAGGGGATGAAAGGGAGGAAAAACGAAATGATGATTAGTGCGCGAGCCGAGGCCTTTAACGCCGCGATTCTCTCTCGCCGGCAAAAGGGGAAGACTTTACGGGGGAAAGAGCGAGGGGTAGATTTTATAGGATCGAAAATGAAGATGGGTGTTCGGGGAAAATGGGAATAAAAGCGACTCCGATTTCGTTTGATTTGTCCGGAATTAACTCGAGAAAATTTTTTCGCCACTTTTAGCCTTCCATAGCAACTGGCAGTAATTATGATAAACGAAATTAACCTCAATGATCCGCGAATGATTCGAATATTTCAGAATTCTACAACTACTGATGAGCCAGAAAAAAATATGATCAACCGGCAACATTCACTTGTCTAGGCTTTTTATTTAATTATTATAACTAACCAAAGAAGAAAGTGAGATTCAATGGAAAACCTGACCTATTTGCTCTATTGACAAATATGATATGTATATTTCAGTCTGATGGTCACATTTTCACTTTTTATCACATATATTACAAGCTGTCTGTAGGCTACGACGATTATAGGCCCTAATGAGTTGCAGCGAACAAAACGTAAGAAAACAGTCAACGAAGAGTAAATTTATTATTAGTAAGTTTTCGAAGAACAAAGACGAGATTCATAAGTTTATGATGAGGAAAGAAGCTGAAAATAATGCGGGAAAGCTGGAAAAAAAGAAACAAAATCATCAACCAATATCACAGAGGACCATCCGGTTCGGAATGCTAGAGGTAAGCTCAGCTGGAAATCTTTCAACTCAAAAAAAGCCCTGGATATGAAATTCTTCTAATTTCGAAAAAAAATTATACACCTATCCACTCCGTAAACGAAGGCATATCTACCACTACCTACCGCAAGACGAGAAAAGCATGTCCTTTCGGCATCTAGAGAGCAACAAGCACTGGATTAAACAGGTAGCAACACGCTTCACGCCCTCAACAGCGTCCTGCTCCTCTTCCTCCGTTTATCGTCTCTTCTTCGCATTTCCCTCCTTCCTCATTGCCCCCTCCTCTCTTCCGACAGCAAACCCTCCCTCCTCTCCTCCTTCCTCCCCCCTCTCTTTCTCTCCCTCTCTCCCTTCACCCAGAACGCATTTTATACCTTCTCTCCGGTGGAATCGATATGTCGAGGTGGTGGCAACAGCCATCCAACCAACCCCTGCAAACCAACCCGACTCCATCGCACTCCCAACCAGCTCATCCCCTCCTCCTCCGCTCCAGCATAACCACCCCGCCATCGAAAACCAACCAACTCCCTCCACCATCCTCTTCACCCTTTTCCTTTTACTTCCGTTCCTCCCTCTCTCCCTTTTAGCTCGGTCCGCACGCTCAGCCTGGAGTTGTCTCAAAGACAAGAGAGATGAGGGAGACGAAAAAGCGTGGGTGGAAAATGAATAGGAATGGAAAATATGTCCAGGATTTCATTAAAAATTGGTCTTAATTGGGAGGATACCTTTGACTCACTGCGGTGTTGACCATTAAGCTATCATGCAGCTCGTCTACGGATTGATAAATTATTAAAATAACAAAAAAAAACAAATACAACACTTCCTACAGCCCGATGAGGGAATTTACAAAATAATTGCAATATCGACACAATTACTTACTCTCTACGCATTGGATTTCGCGAATGCTAATTTTTGCGTAAATAATTGTTATCAATTTTAGCATTAGGTACTTTAGTCTAGAGTGAGAATTTAAAGAGGAACAATTTTATGTCGCGGCAAAAACAAAATAATATCGTATTAGTATAGCGAAAAATATGACATTTCAAACATTCACATAAAGCAAACAAGAATGAAGAAGCCGCACTCTTAGCTTCGTGGGCCACTGATCAGATTTCGTTAGGTCAATTTACACATAAACCACTCAAATAAATAAAAGAGAATATAGGTGACACAACCAAAATAAATACTAGGTAAAATTTTACAATTTTTATACAAAATTTTTCCTTTGAAAATTACAATTGCCTTATATTTAGATGAAAGGATGATAAGTCATAAGGAGAATATTCTACGCAAAGACGAATAAATAATATCAATACGAGGAAATATTCGATGGGAGGAGGAGTTAGGGCTGATCAAAAGAATAAAATGAAAGCCTGGAAGATGAAAAAAAAAGTCTCAAGAAAGTGCGTGAGTTTGCAAGCATGTAGGCTAAGGCAAGTCCAAAATTACAACATCTCGTATCTATGTGGAACTACATTAACATGATAATTAATAATAATGCAAACGAACGTCAATCGTAAACCTTAAACTGTAAGGAAACTTGGGGGAGGTATATCTTGTAGTATATTCGGGGTAAACTCGTAAGGAGAAAGCAAGAAGGACGGTCCCTGTGAGAGGGAAAGGAGAGGATAGACGCTGACGCTGGTGAGGGAGGTCGGGGCCCTGAAATAATGAAAAGAGGGAGGGGAGAGAAAAAAATGATCGCTGGGAGTAAAAACCCCCAACCCTGGCGTTAGAGAGAGAGAGAGAGAGCCAAACCCTGGCGAGCGCTGAACCCTTGCACTCGGGGGGAAGGCCCGCCGGAGTGCGAGCGGAGCAACATCGATCCGAGGAAAAATTAAAACAAAAAAATGACGAAAAAACAAAAGGAATAAAGAAACTCACGAACACAAACTCACCCACACGCGTGCATACCTTGAAAAAAGTGCTCTCGCTCGCACACATACATTCGCACATAACCCATCTCTCTCACTCTCCCTAATTCGCAACCACTTCTGCCAGGAAGGAGGAGGAGGAGATGGGAAAGGAGTTGGAGAAGGCTGGAGAGAGGGGGGGAGCGTAATTCGTGCTCAACACCATCATATCCTCCTCCTCTCCTTACCCTCTTCCGACTCTCTCCTTACACTTTTTGAGCCTTGCTCACAACGACTTAACTCGACATAACTTATCGTTACCATGGAATCGTATTGAGATTTTCAGGACATATCAAATGGGCCCTTTTCAATATTTCAATCCATCCCACGATTGTAAATTCTATCCCAATATCTTCTAGGGTGCAATTTTTTCATATTTGAGTTACAGGAACATACCAAGAAAAGGTCAACTGGACATGCATTGGAAAATTCGAGATGATAATGTAACTTATAAATGACTAATGCATTACTAAAATGGCCAAAGAAATGGTCGAGGGTTATGGCGCCTTTTTAAGCGAAAATGAAAAACTAGTATAGAATTTTGCCCACGACAACTTAATATGTTGTGTCCAAAAATATCTGCAGGGTGGAATGACGCCCTGGTAGTTTAACTGGTTAAAGCACTCGACCGGAAATCGGGGGATCCGGGATCGAATCCTGGTCAAGGCGAATGTTTTTTTCCTTTGTGGAATTTTCGCACGATGTGGGTGACTCCCGTAAAAGTTATAACCGTGGCTCGTCCCGGTATACTAAAACATGACTTAACTTGGCTTAACTATAGAATTATTAACTAAAAAAGAGGGTCTGTTTGTTCAAAGTGACTCATCGCAATTCGACTAACACTGTCATTATTCGAGAAGAACTAAAATTTATTGTGTTGACCAAAGTTGACCAATAGCAAGGAAGATGGTTCTGTCCATTGAGAGATATGAAATCTGTCCCACGTCTTCCATCAAAGATCCCACAATTAATTCGTGTTTTGGGTTGAGATCAAAGGAATAAGTCACTGATTTGTCAGGTTCATTATAAATCAAGTAACGCAAAGTTAACGTGATCGTGGACTTTACTTTCGGGCTTTACTTTCTTTTGCACTCTTGCTTCCATTATCCTTCCACTTTCCTCCTCACGTTCCTCTTTAATTCATTTCTCTCTCTCTCTCAAGCCTATTCTCTTACCATTTCTCCTTCCCTGCTTTGTTAACTTTCCTTCCCCTTCAGTGCCATCATCCATCCTTACCCCATACCTTCCATTTCCCGATGCCACACGAGCAACAATGACACGAGAAAAACGAAAGTCACGCCACACACACATCCTCGGAGTCTAAAAAGGACGGCGGGAGATGGAGAGTAATTATGTATAGAGGGTTCACTTCTCCCAACTTCCTTGGAAAGTGAGTGTCACAGGCTTCGCGAGGTAACGGCCGCGGATATGGTACGCGGGCATGCGTGAAGCACATAGGAATCCCCAGTCAAAGCACTTGATGTGCATAGGAATTGAAGGACGCATCTTAATAATACAAAATTAAAATAAATTTTAATAAAAAGACAACTTTTTTATCGCGAACTAAAAATAATGCTGTAAATTTTTGTTCTATCAGTTTTTCAAGGAAATTACGTTGACAAATTTGTTGTTATGACTCTTTCTCATTCTCGTTCCCTTTCTCATGATCGCAACGCTGCCATTGGATTTTGGTGGTCATTAAAAAAATAATTTCCGTAATTCTGATTAACAATTGAGATACAGTTAAAATCATAGTAAAAGTGCTAGAATATTAAAGTATCCTCTGGTTCTGAGTTATTCTGAAAATATCAGTTCGATAGGTAATCGGAGAGTGGGTAACACTTAAGTTGCTAGATTAAACCTGGGCAAGATGACTAACAACAAAGCGAAAAGTTTTTATAAAGTTTATAAAAACGTTATTAAAATGTTCTCCCTCGAACACCTTCCTCATCGAATCCGCGAATATTACGAGGCATGAGATATATATTTCTCGTTAGAACGGATGAAAGATTTTAATTGGAAAAAAACTGAGGTGATATAAAAATAAATAAGCTTATTGTAACTGATAAAAACCGCCTGTGAGGCAAACATATAACAATAAAAGCCAATCGGATAAAAAAGTGGTAGCTGCTAGAAAAGTTACGAGCAGAAAACTTTAAGGTTCACTTCTTCCAGGTAATTCATCTCCCTCGGAAGCACAGAGCCACACAGCCGTAGGCTCCGTGAATTCATGAACGCGGTCATATGGGACTATCGGAAAACTAGAGTATCCCCATTTTAAGCAATTAATGCCTTCATGTCACTAACAAACACCACTTATCCAACAGTGAAACTTACTCGAGCGCACGATTTACGGTATGACAGTAAACTGCGTAGTACAAATCCAAGTTCGAAGAAGTATCACCAAATGGAAATATGAAGATTCATTATTGGCTAAACTCACTCAGGGAATTTTACAAAATATACGTAAAGAGCATTCTAAATCATTTAAGAAAGAGTTATACGCCTTGCATAATAACCATATTGGTTTCTTAGAGTGCACAATGCGTTTAACAATCATTATTATTATTTTTGACGCGAGAGATTTTACTGCGTCATACAGTTCTGAAAAAGTTGTTAAATCTTTTGCCTCCATTACTTTACAGGCTTGCCAATAATACAAATTACGCGTTCAATGAAAACATTAGATTCACTCAAGGGAGGTAGTTTTTTCGCCAATTGTTTTCCCCATCACTTCCTACAATCTTCCAACGGAAACCGCTCCACACCGCTTTCGGAGAAGTTTCACTATTCTGTGATCCCTGGTCCACGAGAGTTCAACTGGATATATCGTAAGTAATGGGTCAGAGAGGGAAAGTAACTTCCCCCGTGCCCCCTAGCTAAGAAAGATGCAAGCAAACACATGTATTCACAGCTTGATCAAAGACAGAGATACGACCACGCATAATCGAAAGCAAAGAGTAGCCTTCGGCTGGCGAGCAGTAAAAAAAGGAGAGTAGAAGAAGGGAGTGAATTAATGAACAGAATATTTTACGAACCGTCCCAGTTGAAAGTGCGCCATATGTTCCGTGAATAACATTTCGAAAATTTCACAGGCAAAAAAGATAAATTACTTTCCCCAGCCTTGATAGTGAATGTTCACAACACACATGGGAAGTGGAAGGATGAGATTAATGGTGGTCAATTTTTTTTAGCTTCATGAAAATGAAATAAGTCAAAAGATATCAATAGTCAATACAATGACCGTTAAGGCAATAGACGAATTCGCTCGGTTAAATTGGTTCGATTTTATCCGCTGAATAATGAGTCACCATTTCTCTCTCATTATGAACGATTCGACGAACCGAACCATTGCCATGCATGGATTCCCATGAACCCGAATCATCAAAATGAACCAAAACATCCACTTGTAGAGTGAACAAATGTCATGACTCCCAACCCCACCCAAAAGCCCCCACCTCTTTCCTCGCTACTCAAGGACGTAGCGAATTGAGGGGGGGGGGGGAAGATATTAAGAATGTTCAAGCCATCGAAGAAATGTTTGAGAGATAAAATCTTCAGCGTAATGCCTCCAACTGAGCCCCTTCCGAAATGCATTACCTCTCTCAATCCTTTCCCCCCAAGTTTTTCTCCTCCTACGGCCCTTTATAAATCTTTAACCAAAATCCTTTCCCGCCCTCACCCCTCCCCAGTCCCTCTGCCATCTCACTTTCCCCCACCCGTCGTCGCGTCGACTCGAGCTGCTCGTCCTTTTCCTCACCACTGTGTTCAAGGAGGGAAAGTTCCAGCCTCTGGGAAAGCCTGACTTCTCGAGCCTCGGGGGACCCAAGAAAGGACACGCCCGTTCGTCCACATCCAGCACCATATACACGGCCCTTGCCCCCACGTTCACTCTCTTCGTCGCCAGCTCAGGGTAACATATATTTCCTCTGAGGTCACCAGCACCGGCATTTTTTCCCAAGAATCTGCGGGACTGGTCTCCTGATAATAGGTCTCCCAAAATCACTTCTGACAGGTCCGGTCACCTAGCAGATTGGCAGGTCTCGATACATTGGTGAAAAATCGGCAGTAAGTATGGTTACATGGGTGCCTCATGATTAGTGGAATGTCCGCCCACCCCATAAAGGAAGTCTTGATAGCGGAAGACGCTCTGCAGTACTTACATCTTACGTACATTTACATCTCACGGCGATCCACATTGATCAATGTGAGTCGCCGTGAAGTATTTTTTCGCCGACAGGAAGTTGTAACAAGTGAGTTTTAGTAGTAAGTATATTTAAAAGATAGGTAAATATTAAAGAGGATATATTTCCAGGAAGTCAGAAAGTACATTAGAGTTGGGGAAAATAACTGTGACACCGACTATTCAACTGAGTTGGTAATTATCTACAGGAAGTAGAATAGATCTTAATATACCAAAGACTAGGTTGCCAATATTGACTGGGTTGAAATTTTTCTTAACTTTAGTTGGCAACCGAATTTTTCTGCATTATGGTATTTTTACCAAAGACAATTAATGGCTGCACTTCATTGCACGACATACTGACTTCATAAAAGATGTATTGCTATTTAAAAATATTAATATTTAAGATAATACAGGTTCAAATCTTCGACAGAACCTCATTTCAATAATTACACTGCTCAAAAGTCTACTTAGCAGTCGGGGGAAGGTTTAACGCCGAAAACTGGCTGCACCGCTGATATGTAGGCATGAGGTGAAAAGAAAGGCAAAACGCCAGCGGAAAAATGCCCAAGAGGGACACGCGACGCGCGGTCTGAAAAAAAGAAACCGAAGAGAAGAGAAAAAAAAGGCCACGAACGAATGTTACGCGCGTCGCTCGTGCTTTGACCCAGTGACAAAAGATGCGCGCTCCCGAGGCGTCACACTGAGTCACCATCCAGGCCGACGCGTCGCCGTGTTCACTTTTTTTTTCTTTCGCACTATACCGAGTGGCAACCATTTCCATTCCCCCCTTGGAAAGAGCAGCATGATCTTCTCCTCACTCTCTCTCTTTCTCTCTTCCTCCAAATTCTTGAAAGAATGAGGAAAGGAAGATCACCGTTACTCCTCCTCTTCACTAGTCTCGTCTCTCGAGGAAAAAAGTCACAATGACGAGATTGCTGAAGCCACTCATGGCGGAGAGAGGGGAGACTTGAAAGACATTCCGCCGATTGCAGCGGGAAAAGAGAGTGGAGGACGCATTCACTTCCTCATTCAATGCCCTCTGGTGGGAAGGGAAAGAATCCCGAAGACAAGTAGGCAGTAGGTACCTACCCCTTCGCCTTCGAGTGGGATCGACCCGATGAATAAATCTTCTACCCCAACGACACAACTTCTGCCGCCTACGACCGTGCCTACTGCTTTAAAATACTGGCAAATTCTGCATGGCATTGGCTAGATCACCGAAAAATTTCTAAACCTTCCCCCAATATTTCACCATTGGTAGATGTTAATATAAGCTAAGCATGCTCTTGAACTTACGATAAACTCTTCAACGACCGCATAGCTTTCCAAAACTCCTAAAAGCTTAAATGGCACGGAAAAAAGTGAGAACTAACAATCAAGATCAAGGGAGGAGTTATTAACATCTATGAATACAATCGATACATCATATTCGCCAATCAACAATCCTAAGCTTAGTTTGACGCAGCTCTCCGATCAACTGACCTATCAGCTAATCTTTTACACCTACTTATTTATTATCGTTCACATCCTTATTTACCTTTTCTATATGTTTCATTCGAGGCCTTCATTTTCCCTCTACTTTCCATCTTCTTGTCCCTCGAAAATTGTCTTCATCAGACCACCATGTCTCAAGACGCGGCATACAACTCTCCTACTCCTCTTGTCTTCCTGTTAATTCGTTGCTTCCTTTATTCTTACTTTTACCTCAAATCACTTCAATTTAATCGTCAATATTACACATTCAACTTTCATACAGCACTCATTATTTAAGAATAATTTATAAGGAAAAGAATGCTATTAACACTAGGATTTTTTTCTGTTACATCAAAGGACAGGAGCAAATCCATAGAGCGGAAATACTAAATTCAGATAAAAATAGTACGGAAAAAATTCAACCAACATTTCTGAGCATTAAACAGCGAATAGACCGACCGCAAAGAGTATAAGATAAAAAGAGATAAGATTTACGAAGCAATAGTGGGCATTCAACGACAGCAGCGAAAAATCAATCGAATACACGCGAAGGAACACATGTTTCACTGTTGGATTTATTGGGAAAATATTGCAAGGTCTCATGGAGCGCGCGCGCATGAACGTGAGCGCCTCGTATAATTCCGCCCTTGAACTTGGCTGGGGCGTCAGAAGAAAGCAGTCGCTCGCTACCGCTGGACGCCCAACAGCCGCCGATGACGCACTCGAAGAGAGCTTTCATGGCAGCGGAGAAAGCATTAAAATTTTATTTCGCACGGGAAAGGCGGCAAAGTCGAGCGGAGAAAAAAAACTGCTTGGACTGGAGAGATAATACAACGAAAAATAAAATATTTACAGGTAAATTAACAAAATAACTCGCAAATAGCTCAAGGTTTTTACGAAAGTACGAAATGTGAATGGGCTCAAAATAGGCTAAGTTTAAGCATAGAGTAAGAATATTCTATTATACTTACTCTACTATCCTTACTCTATGGTTTAAGTCTCCGAAAATTAAGAAAATAGAATCACCCAAAAAACCAAAGTCACCAACGAGGTGCATACATTTTTATAGACAGAATAAGCCAAATAGCTACAAAACGTATCATTAGCTACACAGCAACAACAAATTTAATAGAATTTCGAAGAAATTTAACAGAATCTTGACAGTGCTCGGTATTTATCAAAATTTTAACGATATCATTAAATACAATCATATACGTACTTTATACTTCGTATACTAACAATAAGACATTTTTCAGTTCATAAATTAATTTTCAACAAATTATATCGGAAGTGTGAAGAGATTGAGGACATACGTGGTATATTTTTGTGAGTAACCACCGAAAGAAAAACCAAATGTTTTGTTTGCTTCTCTTTTATAATCTTAAGAATGGCTACTTAGATCAACCCTGTTGCCACGCACTACTTTTATGGGAAAAATACAATTAATGTTAAGTAAATGATTCCTAAAATTGTCTAATTCTTCAACAAGTCATATATTTATATCGTTATAGGCTTCATGAATGACAACCATTAAAAAAAGTTAATATTCAAACGTAAGTACCAGTTTTAAGATGATTATCAACTTCCAAGTGCACAATTAGTATATTAAATATCGTTTTAAGATGTAATTTATAGGAACAAAAGATTCTTATAAAGCACTGAAATAAACTCAACATCTCGCTGTACTGACCTAACATTACTGATTTAAATTCAACCACGTTCATTGCGCAAAAGCAATTTTTTTAGTTAATTTTAATTATTATTACTCTCTTTATTATTATAACATTATATTTAACATTATAACTCCATGCTTTCCATTCGCACAATACGGATTTTCACAAATCACCTTATTTCTCTACTTTCAACCACACTGTGAAGATAACATTATAAAAAAAATTTGTCTTCCAACTATTGTTTTATTAATGAAAATAGTTGAAATAAATTCGGAATAATCATATTATTAGTTTCCTATCTCCCACCAATATTCAGGAAAAGTTTAATTTTCCTTGAGATCATACTTCAAACAAGAGTTTTGCTACCGGATTTGTTCAAAAATATTTTAGAACCTCGTCAAACAAATTATAAAACCTTATTTACTTCTTAGTGTATAATCAAGCAATGAATTGCCCAAATCATACTCGAGGCTAGAGAGAGAGATCCAAATTAAATGAGAACTGGATCACAACGGAGATCCCGGATCAAAACCGCGTTCGGTGTCATTAAATGATTGACACAAGTAGGACAGTAACGCATCATTGATTTCGAGACCCATTAACTCAAGATAAGCCCCACTTATAAATCACAAAAAGCAAAATACATACCTAACTTAATGTGGTGATGAAAGACGTGAATGAAATCTGGTGTAATTGCCACTAAGAATCTGCGGAAGTATCTCCGGAAGTAAAATGATGGATGTTCCTTTCAAGCATATTAAAAAAGCCGAATAAGTGATACGAAAATGCACATTACATCCAACTGTAACTTAAAGACACATCAACAACAGTTGAAATTATACAGGAGAAGTATGAAGTAATCATATGATGCTCTAAAATATGAATACAAAAAAACCAAGTACTCAATGAGGTGACTTCAAGTGCTCGATGTAAAACGGTCCAGCTTATATTAAGCCCTCAAAGGGTATTCCTTTTCACAAAAATTAAACGCTTCATATTCATCAATAGAGAAAGGGAAAAAAATTTCACAGCAAAACAGAACAGACGTGATTCAGAGGTACTGATTTGCGGCAAGCAAGCTATATAGTAATTTTCCGTCGCTCTCGAGCACCAAAATATGGCAATAAAGTACAGATTATCCTCGGAGGCAGCAATAACGGGAGTGTGTTTTTCCACCATATTTACGGCTCTCAACAAGCTTAATCATGGGTGACAAAAAAGCACGCAATAACGACCAATTCCAGACTTGTACACCTGCACCCAAAAACCAAACTTAATTTTTACTCATCAAGAAATAGATTCGCGCGCACAGTGAAAATGGCGTCACTGCTATTATTTTGGCGTCTCTACTATTCATTTTGTGAAAAAGCAAACATTAGAATAGGTATATACACATTAAGCACACATATGGCCATATTAAAAGGACACAGATTTGATCCATGATCCAGCCATTGCTAATAAACCTACATTAAAATACAAAAGGACGCATCCCTTCTTCTCGATCGGTCATACTTCGTGTTTTTCGAAGCCATACTCCGAGGTATGCTGTTTATATTTGGACCAACTACTCGTTCACAAGTTATTTTATCACCTTGATATTTTTACGGCGCATAAAAACAGCCCTTTTCATCTTTTTCCCGTACCTCAAATAGAGAAAATGTGCATATGAGGAAACATTCGAGTAAACTTCAACTTTGAGACATAATTTTATCGAGGGTATACTTCGTACGTGCGAAAAGCTTCAAGATGATAGCATGATCCGTCAAGAAAAAATAAAATATTGAGCGGGAGTGACACGTCCTCTTAAGAGAATTACATCAAACGTTTTAGCCGAAAAAATCATAAATTCGATCGAACATGATTTTGATAAGGCTGCTCTTCAGTGTCACTGCGGTGAAAATCAAGTTTTAGGTTCCACAAGATATCGGAATTAAATGTAAAATGTCTTGGATGTTTCTCGGAGACTTTTAAGTTAATTTTAATTATTATTGCAATACCCTTTATAATTCAAAGCTTTCCATTCGCATAATACGGATTTTCACTAATGACCTTACTTCTTTGGTTTCAACCTGAAGATAACACAATATAACAAAATAGAAAAAGGACTAGGCCCCGATCAACTTCGTACAACACCATAGGCTCTAGAAGATTTACTAAAAATATCCATGTCTCTGCTAGTTCCAATCTTCATTATGTTCCCAGAGGCAATAAAACCATTGGTTAGCCATCATTAATTTCTCTCTCGCACTCAAAGAATCGTGGAAATGGACCAAAATTCCACTAACATGTTCTTAAGGTAGACGATAAAAAATACGAGTACTAAGGCGTGGCATCGAGGCACGAAAGCCCTCACACGCAGGGATACGGAAAGAAATGTTACGGGGTCGGGATCATTAAAGATGAAAAATGGACCGGGCGAAGCAGGTGGACTCCGCGAAAGATTTTAAGGAACCGAAATATCAGCGCTCAGAAAAAAAGGTGGATGAGGCACGTATTCGATCGAGATTAGTCGCCTGAAGGGAAGAAGACGAAAATGAGAGAGAGAGAGAGGAAAAAAACGCACTGGAAAACGGATTTGAGACGGAAAAAATCGAGGGAAGCGGACACCGTCGTGACTAAAGGCAACCGCACGAACACCCCGGGATAGAGGGCGCTCATTCTAGGGACTCTCCGCTGGGATAATAGAGAGAAAGAGACGGGAGATAGGGGGGCAGTAAAGAGGGGCGAAGCGACTTAGAACCACGGAACACGTAGAATAGGGCAGCTATAGGAAAAGTTGGAATTTAAATTGGAAGTCCGTCAAAACTAGCTATTCAGCAGACGGCCACCCACCATGTGCCTTGAACCGTGGAAAAATTTGAATTCAACGAGTCAACACCTTCTGCCCCATAAATGATCGGTTGATGAGGCACTGATTTCGACACCACCCAGCACTGAACGTGATAAAATGCATAGTTTTGAGGGAAGTTGAAAAGCACGCATGAGATTTCTCAATTGGTAACCGCAGAGAAATAGTGTGTGCGAAAGGAGAGAGAGAAACGAAGAAAAGGTCACGAATGAAATCAGAAAGTTGGATAGATGCGAAAACTTGATGATTCTGGGATATTCTGAGAGAAGTTAAAAGAACACTTGAGCCTCCAAAAGTAATAGTCGGGACAAAGCCAAGAAACATTCGTTCTGAAATATAAATATTGGACTACAACATGTTTATAAATGAGAGGCCGAGTAATTTATCAATTTTTTTTCAAAATCAAAGAACTTTGATATCCGAAGACCCTTTATTACCTCTCCCCATTCAGTAATATTCCGTAAACTTGAATCGAGTACAAGTACAACCACTGACTCCAAAAAATGATATTCAAGTAAAAACCTGTCTGCAAATGGGATGTGACGAACAAAGCTAACGCTCACTCAACCTATCAAGATTTTATCCGACAATTTGTCTCAAGCCTCTTCTTATATCTTCAACAAAACTTTCATATTATTCCAGGCTAGCATACAAAATATCCAGTGTAAATAGTAACACCAGATTCAATTTTTCCCCTCTCAATTAAGAAATGAAGCCTGCCTAATTGGATAATTCTACGAAAATACTCGATTCCACACAAATCAGCGGAGTACCTTTGGAACTAATATATAATGATCAGTCTCCTCGTCGGTTACATGCTGCGCGCGGAACGACGAAATTCCAAATTATGTCTTTTAACTGAGGTCCCCCACCCTACATCAGGGTCGACGGACCCGGTGAATCACGGCGGGAAACGCATTGAAGAAACGCAAGCACGCAGGAAAAGTCCCCACTCTTACCCTACTCCTCCCCTAAAATCCCCTTCCTAAAGAGACCCAGGGTAGAGGGCGTGTTCATCGGTGGTCTCTAGTGACGCCAACACACCGAAACTCACCCCCACCAACCATGGGTTGGATGGTTGGTTCCCCCTCTCCTCCCACACCACTCCCGCCCCTTCCATCCCCCTATATTTTCTCCCCAAACGCGCGCGCTTTCCTCCCACGGCTCGATCGAAACAGGCCAGCAGATCGATTCGGCACGGCCGTGCTTCTCTCTCTCTCTCCCGCTCGCTCTTCTTGGTCAACGGCTAAATCCAGCTGGCACCACGGCCACCAACGTCATCTCCGACTTCCTCACGCCTTGCCCACGCAGAGGCGGATGCTGCAGAATTTATGTTGAGATGATAAGTTGATGTATTTAATACTTTAGAGTATCCATCAATTAAAAACGAATATTATTTTAATGTACATTTCAGGCGTTCTTATTTTCTGTCCCTTTCCAATGTAACACAAGTAGAGTTCGTTCTGCACGAGTTTCTCGATTTCCTAATGCTTAGCCCACACAGAATATGACGCAGGAAAGTATTTGATGAGGGTCTTTGATATATATCTTCAAATCCTTTATAAATTAATTTTAGCTCTCCGTTAAAAAAACCTTTCATTCAAGCATTCACCAAAAAAACAAGAAAGAATGGTGGTGTAATGAGGAAGTGCAGAAAATAGTCAAGGATAAGAAGACAGTAAAGTAGAACGGAATAAATAGGAAAGGCAAGAGGATATGGAAGCATATAAACAAGCAATGAGGGAAGCAAAGGGGGCTGTGGCGGAAGCTAAGGCGAGCTGAGCTGTGGATGAGCTCTACGACAGATAAGGAACATCAAAAGTTCCCACGCGATTTAACAGCATGGCCGGAGTAAGGGACAAACATTTAAAGTTCTACAGATTTCATCCACATTCATCAGATTAAGAATACAGCTGGAAATGTGTTTCCAGAAGAAGATGACATCAAAAGAAGGTGGATGGAGCATTTTTATACATTGTCGAATGAAGATATACAATCGACAGATCAAGGTAGTGGAGTGACGAGAGGAAATGTAACATCAGGAATAAGCAGGGAAGAAGTTGCGGGGGAACTTCGGAAAATGAAGAAAGGAGAAGCAGTGGGACCTGAAAGAATCGCATTTGAAGAATGGAATGCCCTAGGGGAAGAATGCGACGATATCATCCCCGACTCACGGAAAGAAAATCTGCTGGTGCCTTTGCATAAGGAAAAGGGTGACATCCAGAAATGTAATAACTACAGCGGGATAAAACTAATTGAAAAGAGATTACGGAAAGCTGTAGCGAACGAACAGTTTGGTCATATGCTAGGGAAAAGGAGTACAGATGCTATCTATGCTTGCGTCAGCCGTTGGAAAAGCACGGAGAGAGGAAAAAAGAACTACATCTCATATGCACAGATTAGGAAAAGGCATTCGATACAGTTCCTAGGAGAATAATATGGTGGTGAATGAGAAAGAAAGGAGTACCCGAGAAGTACGTAGGATATACATGGATATGTGCGAGGGAGCACACACCCGAGTTTAATCAAATGCGAGGGAGAGGGAGCGATTTTCAGTGACGATAGGACTCTCACCAGGGGTCATGTCTCAGCACTTATCTGTTCAACCTGTTCAAAGATGTCCTCGTAGAGGAGGCGAAGGAGCATGCCCCGTGGTCAATGTTTTTTGCGGACAATATTGTGTCGGTGTGAAAAGTCAAAGAGATTGTCAGGGAAAAACTGGATAAATAGAGGGCTGCGACTGAAGGTGGAAAGCTCAAGATTAGCAGGTTGAAGACTAAGTACATGTGGTTTGGAGGAAAAGGCAACATCGGGGATATGAAGTTATAAACGAGAGAGGCTGAACAAAGTAAAGAGAATTTAAATACTTTGGCTCTTATCCATCTGAGAATGGGGGGCTGGAAAGAGAGGTGAACAACAGAATCCAAGCAGGGTGAAGAAACTGGAAAAAAGTAGCAGGGATGTTGCGTGACCGTAGGATTGAGAGAAGGATCAAGGGAAAAGTATATAAAACCGCTGTGCGGCCAGCACTGATATATGGAAGTGAAGTCTGGCCTGCTAAGAAAGCTAACGAAAATAAAATGAATGAGGCAGAGATGATAATGCTGAGGTGGATGATGGGAAAACAGGAAGAGATAGGATTACGAATACGACGTTAAGGATTACGGCAGGAGTCGTTGAGATCCCAAGAAAGGTGCGAGGAAAAGATGCTAAGGTTCGGTCATATTATATTAAGAAGGGTTGAGGAGTATGAGGGGAAAATAATTCGAGATTTTCAGGTTGAAGGGAAGAGAAAGAGGGGAAGACCAAAGAGAAGATGGATGGACTGTGTGGAGAATTATTTGAGAAAGAAGGGTTTGAGTGAAAGGGATGCCCAGGATTGAATGACTTCGAGGCGACTAATTAGGAGGGGCGATTCCTAAAGGGAAAAGTTAAAGAAAAAAAATAGAAGAAGAAGATTAAGAAATAATTAGCTCTACGCAGAAAATTTTGGGTTTAGTGCATGCCCTGCGTGTTAAAAACATTACTGGCCAGCATTCTGGATTACACTGAGGTATTGGAATAGCATTCATCCGGCAATTTATTGGATAACTTTTTAGCCACATCACAACAAAGTTTGAACACTTTATTCACATAGAATTTGCCCTCCCCTAGTGATCAGAGGGCCGCGTGGTGGTTTAACGGGTGGAGCGGTTGGCTACTGGTCAAAGAGTACAAGGTAAAAACCTGGGTGAAGCCTTCTTTTAACTCCAAATAAGAATCCTCTAAGGATGAGGAATCCCAGGAAACGAAAGAGGCTTGCTTAAATTCCACACCACGGCTGACACTTACTGTCAGTTGTTTAGTGCCTAATATCTCCCTGGCACTGATATAAGGGAAGTTAAGGGAATCACGAACCCCATGACCTTCCCTCTGAACTCACCCCATACTCCGAAAATTATGAATAAAACACATGGCCTTCGATTTGGCCGCAAGGATTAAGAGTTCTCGTTCCGACGGTCAGGGTTTGAACCTTGACAATTGCAGCGAGTTTTCGTGACGAGTAATAATCATAAGGCCGTTTTTCGTTAGTCTGACAGATGAAAAGAGGATAATGAGCTCAAATATAGCTGAGAATGATGAGCATAAGAGAATACAGGCGTCAGGGGCGCAGCTAGGAATTAAGGCTGGGGGGGGGGGGCGGGGTTTAGGTGCAACTAATACCGGGGTGTGTGGGGGTATGGAATACTAACCAGGATAAGCGGTAGGTGCGAGATTAATAAATTGCGGAATTTGAAGATAAATGGTTCAAAATGGTGAGTTTACGGCTTTAAGAGGGATATTTTATTAATCCTTACACTATCATATTAGTATTATCAGTCCAATTAAGTAAAATGGATTAAACTTATAAAATTCTCTGAGCTCTGGGGGGGGGGGTTTATCCCCCAAAACCCCCCCTCGCTGCGCCGCTGACAGGCGTCACCAAAATAACCTTCCGATAGATGACAGCTTCATGTCGCTCAAAAGGTTAATACTATCATAATTCTCTACAATAAACAGACTGGCATTTTCAAGAGATTCAATACCAGTTTCGAACAATTCATTACCAAAATGGGACGGTTAATGACATCTACATTGCCATCGGATTCAAGTTTTTACTCATTACTAACTTCCTGATTCTCTTACAACACTGTTACTAGACCTCATTTTCCCACACTCATGCAACGACTAAAGCCACAAAATCAAAGGCATTTCACGCAAGTCTTTAGTAGATTCGAAATTTTCCTTAAAGATTCGGCAATTGAGCTAAAAATGAGGCCAATAGTTACGAGAAAATGGAAAAACAGCGTAGTTTGGCGGCTCGAATGCCAAGTTTCCATCTCAGCAGGTGGGTTGGGAATCCAAGAAAAATCAGAAAACCTTTTCCAATCTTCTCTCTAGTTCTTGATTAAAATCAATTTCACGAGAGATATTCCACCGTCATACCAGAAATTATGAAATTGAATTACTATCGCACAGAGTAATCGATACCTCCACTGCAAATACGCTCAACAATAGCCACCAAATCAAATCCGCTAATCAAGTAGCCAAACAATACGAATCCGCTCGGCTGGCAGTGTCCGGAGCATAAACGCTCACCTCCAAGCTTTGAGAATATGAGATGAGCGTTTATGCTTCGGACACTGCCAGCTGAGCGGATTCGAATTGTTGGGCTACGAGATAAGGGGATTTGATTCGGTGGGCGGTTGCTGAGCGTTTTTGCAGTGGAGGTAAAATGTATTAGTATCACAGCTAATGTATTTATAATGATATGCAGGCAGGTTTCATTCCCTCCCATTCCATGCGGTTCGCGACAACATACATACTCTTCCCCATCAAGCAATCCACTTTTCACTCCATAAGTGTCCTCTGTTGCAGGTCTTCTTCCCCAAATAAACAGACCACGAAGGAACTAACCCCCCTGAGACCAGGCCGTCCAACCCCCAATAGGACCCCTTGGCCTCCACGCCTTCGCCACCGCAGAACCAACCCTCGGTCGAACCGGGTCAGTTCCCCACCACCCTGACCGCTGACCACCGAGATCACATGCTTGCTCTGCCACACGACCTTAAAAAGCCACCTCGTTCCTGCGATAACCATGAAGTCGTGACAGGGAACACGGGAGGGAGAGATTTAGGGGAAACCCACCAAGAAGCCGACGTTGGGGGGCTAAATTTATAATGAGGCAGAAGTTAAGTAAACCACGGTTGAGGTGATTGGAGCGAACGTCAAGGTCCACGGGGAATTGCGGGAATATTCCGAAGAGGATAGGTTACCGAGAAGAGAGAAGGGCATGACCAAAGAACGAAGAAGAAGGTCCCCGCACTAGTAGCCTCAAAGAAGGAAGGGAGTACCGCGCGTTAAGGGTAAGCCAAAGCAAAAACGTTCCATGTTGTAGTTCAACGTCAAGAAAAGAACTGGGAGGCGGTATGCCTAAGTAATCGCCTCTTAACCCATAACCCATTCATAGAAACCATTGAGAAGCCTATTTCACACCACAGGATTTTCGCATGAATGTCCTCTGTATTTCCCATTTATCCGAGAATAAAATCTAAATAATGATATTTTATCAACAATCTAATCAAGCAAATACATCATGTAAAATAAATGATGTTCAAAAATGACGTTTACAGAGTTGGGGAAAATTAATTAATCTTAATCAAATCAAGCATCGTTGCAGGGTAAGTTAAAATCGTCAGTGATATTGATCAATCACAAAAGGAAACGAATATTACGAGCATCTAATACTACTCATTCTCCATGGATACTCTTTATTTGGCGCGAAACTAGTTGATATTGAGAGGAGGAGATGGAACGAGCGATCAATGTATTGAGAATAGCCAAAATATGAGTTGGACTCACTCGTGGACTGGGGAAAAATGATACTATGAGGGCAGCCAATTTCCTGAGCGCGAATAAAATATGCTCTGGTTTCCACATATTCCGGATCCCGAAGACTGGAGAGTGATCAACATGCCACTTTAAGTGACCAATATACCCTGTATGGATCATTGTGGGCAAAATATACACTCCTATGCTAAGATTAGAGTACATGGGCCCTGGGAAAGAACGCGGGAGATCACTGACAACTTGTGAGTATCACCCAGAAGAATCGCATATGCTATTTGGAGCGATAGGAACAGATTTTTCTAATTGGCAAGGCTCAATACAAAAATACTTCTATAAAGTAGATTAATTTACCGGGTGTCATAGTGAAATATAGGAATTCCATCAAACCTTATCGTTCTTTCAAGCAGAGGCTAAACGGGAGAGGAAATAAAATGTAAAATATGATACATGAATAACATGACTTGAATGTTCGTCAAGAACATAAATTTAGAACTTTTTTACTGAACAGGATGAAAATGAATGGTTCGTCAAAATGAGCATTTTAATCCACCTTTAGTAATAAATAATATACAAAACTCCGTCAGCGCATTTTTTAGAAATCTGCTCAATAAAATACCAGATATAATCAAACTATTTCACCCTCTCGGAACACACAGAAGATAATTATGACTCAAACTTCCCTATCAAGGAATTCGAACGAGGATAATGGATCTCGAGATATTACGGCAACCACATCTCGCGTATGGAAATTTGAACGTGCTCCGGAAACGAAAATGACCCTCTCCTTCCACCGTCGCCACGGCCGTGGGCACAACCCTGCGGAGAACGCCGAGTCAGACCAAGATCGCCAGCCAGTGCAACGCTGACGTTGCTACATTTATATTCCTCCGTCCCACCGCACGAAGAAGAACTCTAGCCACACAAAGGGTTTACGAACTCCGGGCAACACAGGCATGGGCGGAGAAAAAGTGAATAAGGGCGAAACGCTTTCCTCTGCACGGAAATTGAGTTATTTCTAAGGAAACGGAGGTCTAGTCACGTTCGAGTCACCGGTTACCGCTGCCAAGACTTAAAAGAAAAAGCCTAGTAGTAAAATCATTCGCAGGGAAACTGCTTTTTTTCATGACAAATGTTAAGGAGGTCAGTGATATTTGAAATTGTTTTCCCTCTGCCTCGCAGCTATTGTTTTTCCAATGAGACTGTTTCGAGGTTTCACCTACGCCCACACTGTCCGGGTCAGAATTAAACGAAAGACACACAACACCTTGTCCTTAAAGCACACCTACAATACGAAAATTTGAAAGACTGCCGGAATAAATAATTCGGTATGATTTATTTAAAAATCTCGACTTTAATTTTAGATCTTGGAATAAACATGTTCTTCGTGAAATGTTTACATAGCTTGGACGCATGGATTGAAACTAAAAACGATCAATGCATAAACTTATTCATAATAAATAATATATAATAACAAAATTAGGAATATAAAAATAAGCATAAATTCTGTTTAAAATGTGATGAATACTTCCGCAAAAATTGATAAAGATAGAATCAAATAAATCATGATTTTAAAGTAAACACGAAAAATTATTGTCATACTTTGGAGTCGTCATTGTAAATTATTACAATTTATATGCAATAACTTGCCTTAAATAACGTCATTAGTCAAACTTAACATACGTGTTGAAATTGACTTCTATTTCTCTTAACATTTATAACTATTAAGTATATAAAAAGCAGAGGAGGCAATGTGAAAACTTAAATAATAGTATGCTATTTAGAAACAACCAAAAGGAAAAATGAGCAGATTCAGGACAAATTCAACCAAATAGATTGAAGTGATAATGAAGGCGGGTTTCCATCCGAGGCAACGATAAAAATCTTCCAACAAATTTGGCAATAAGCCGTGAACAGCACAATGGTAAAACCATTTTCAGCATCTTTCAACGGAACAAAAACCCATTCTTCCCTCAGTCATTCTCTCACACCATTCAATGATTAAAAAGCAAACAGCGTCAACATTTTCCCTTTACTGGATCAATTGTGGAGGACTTAAATGAGAAATAAAACTTTATATAAATCCGCAAATATAATCTAAAATTCGCTCAAAGAAGTTTTTCTTTTCTATAATCCCTAGTTTCATCCCATGGAATGCTACGAAATAAGACATCATGGGTCCTCCACCAAAAGAAAGTTCATATTCGCGCCAAAGCTTCTGAGTGCGACTCATACAATATTTTCACTGTACAAACAATTCATAAAAAATCCCTGCAGGAGATCTTAAAAGAATTAGTTACCAATATTCGCCGAAAAAAACTGATTTGCACTCATACGCATTGCCAATTAAATTTACAGGTGGCATTCAAATATATAAACCGTCGATAACTCTAGATTCTACGCATGTTTTAATTAAAAAAAACAATCCTTTTTCGTAAAAATAAACTGAGATACAAGAAAAGCACTACATTTTCACATAAATATATCTTTAGCGTACTTGACATCAGCAGTAATGGATTCTAAAAATATTTCACACGGCAACATTCAATGATGAACAAAAAGAAAAGGAGGATGTGATTTTCAGCAGCGCCTATGAAACCGGGAGTAATGCAATCAAGTGTGTGACAGAATTTATTAATTAACATACATGGAAAAAAGAGAAATCATTAGTACACCTCAAAGCTTCCACTTACGAAGTTGTCTAGCCGGATGAAGCGATAAACTTATTGGACGTCTACGCAATAAAAACTCGGCAATCACATTGAAGAAGTCTTTTCAATGAAGAGCTGTTCCTATGGCTGATACGAAGACAAATATGTCATTAATATTCTCAAAAAGGAAAGAATACACTATGAAGTCATTGGACTTCCAGCCTTGGAGCACCAAACCCCATACTGCGCCGTATTTGGTGTCCGAGAAAACTTCAATCATGAGAGAATCCAGCAGCCTGGCTGCATCCATTACCTACGCAGACGTCCGGTCGGAGAAAGAAAGAAAAAAATTCAATTAGGTCGACGTTTATTCGCTCGTTCCAGATGAGTTCTCTTTTCTCCGCGCGCTCTTATCTCCGTCTTAAAGCCATAAAAGGTCCTTGGAGAAATGAACAGGCGCACGGAGAGTGGGAGGACACGACCAGAAGGGAAGTGTTTGCACATTGACACTCCCCCGAGAGGAATATGGCGGTGGTGAAGGAGAAGGCGCGTCTTCCCTTCTGAAAGGGCGCCTTTCATATAGCGCGGGAGATGACGAAATGTGTCCGAGATGAAGTAGAGGGAAAAGGGGCGAGGGAGGAAGGGGTTTGAATGGTCGAGCGTGTTGGCAGTTCGGGGAACGGATGGATGGAGGGCTAAAAGGGGTTGCCGGGTGGACGGGGAAACTGCGACCCACTGGTCCACGCTTGCGTCATCACTTGAAAGTGTGTGCGTGTGTGTTTATAATGTCTCCACACCTCTCCCTCCCCTCTCTGCGCCTTCTACATAATTTAGGAGACGAGTTCCCACGAGATTGCCATCTCCGGAAAAAGAAAAGAACGCATACCGTCAAGATTTTCCCCTAAGTTACGTATTATGAAATGGATGAGACAATGAAGGCTTTGAAACTGTATCCCCACTAAATCCAAAGTTATTCGCGCCGAGAGGGTTTACGAACTGTTGAACCTAAAGAACAGGGATTTGGTCTAGTTGGAGAGTACAATGCCGGATAAAATACGGGCGAAGTCTGAGCACATTCCCACTAAATATTTTCACGATGAGAATATCCCGTCCAGATTGGAAAGCGCGAAACCGTAATCAATGTTTGTAATAAAACAAACATATATTAATGTTAGTATACAAATGTGTATCTATGAAGTAGATCCTGAAGCTGCTTCAGAGAACTGAAAGAAATAATCTACTACCAGCGTCAGAGAATTAACGTACTAGAAACGTAACTTTTTATGAAAAGTTGCAGATATAATGGCTTAATCATTTTCGATACAAAGAAATCAATTCTCCGTTATTTGACATTTTCCCTTACATAATACGAGTTTTAGTAAGTTGAAATCAAATTATATATAGATATAAGACATAGGCATTGCCAAAATGTAATGAATGAGGAATTACTCGCAATACTCGACATTTCAAAGAGTAATGGACCAATTGCGTCGAATACATCACCCAATAAGGCAAGAAATTTCCTTTTTTGCACTGGCGGTGAGAAAAACCAAAACTACAACAACCGAACCGATATTCAGCGCATTTTTACTAGATTTTTCAGAAAATATTACGTTCGCTATCTTACATTACATGACTATTTCCATTGCACCAGGAATAAGTAGCCTTAGATTCAAAATGTTCGTGTTCATTGTCCGTCAATAACTTAAAGCCTAATGAATAATATATCATTATAATTAAAATGCACATAACTATGACATGGATACGGTTACGGTCCTCTCCCAACAAGTACTACATCATAATACTTTACTTTTAATTGATAACAATATTGAAATTTTTGATAGTGAAATTAAAGGTGAGATATGCGCAGTCCGCATAAGAATTTGAAGGCAATGGAATTCAACTCAATGTATAGATACACAATAAATATAACTGCCGACAAACTTACACGAATTGCAGTAAACTTCACCGAAGAAATACCTCATTATTACATAGGATTCATCTCATGTATAAAGTTTACGTTTAAGAGTCAGTGAGGATTTTCACGAAACGAAGTCCTTCTTTCATTATATTAAGAAGTTCAGAAATGTTTCCATAATTGAACGGAAAATAATTTTTCTATGGAAAAAATATGACTCTGAATAATAAAATGATACGCTGATATAACCCATAATTTTAACGCATTAAATTCAGTATATTTATTTTGACTTAACTAAAGCAAAATAATTATATCAGATTAATTCTTCACTAGGAATTTTGCTCATATTCATTTCGATTTCAAGTAGCAGTGTCGTCAGAATGATCGCTGACTGAGTCCAGGAAATTACGACTTCGCATCCACTGCTATCCCAAGAGTGTAAATGAGATCATTACGTGATGCGGTTATTGGCACGAAAATAATTTTTGCCCGTACTCCGAGTCTCTCTCGACATGAGATATTTCCCGTTCGTTAAAAGTCACTCATCGTTGCATCCGAGTTCAGACACAGACTCGTGGAGTCATTAAATCTAAATGAAATTTTCAACAAGAAAAAAAAGTAGGCGCGAAAGATGTAATCCCTGTACTTATACGTATATTTCAACTCTAGAAGCCTAACTCGGTTTCCCACAATATCTGCACAATATTGCGAAAGATAAAATGTAAGAGCAATGTTACATCGATCAAGTAAGTAAAGTAAGTTACTTACAAAAGTATGCGGCTGCAACGACGATAATAAATTGAAAGTAAATAATGAACATAAAAAATAAAAATAGTTAGTGAAAATTAATTCATATCAGTGCAATTATAAGATAAAAGTATAATTCTCGCAATAACAATATTTGATGAGTATTCATTCAGCTTAACACTAGGGAGGAGGCTCGCAGGGTATTACATAGATGTAGAACACAAGCAGCTAATCAGAACTGGCCAAAAACGTCTTGGATATCTTACTCCAATGCCTTTCCTACCCAAAATCCTAGCCAGTAAGGAATAGCCGAGGATGGGAAACATGGAATACGCGGAAAATTCTCATGTTTGATAGCACGTATACATAGCATACCCCACCCAACCCTCTTCCGAGATGGCACATAGAATACACTCCCCATCCTCACATACGCCAACCTATCTTTCCAAAATTTCTTATCTTAGGGCCCTTTTCGTTATTAACAAACGTAACACATCCAAAGGAAAAAAGCGATTCTAACGTCATGATAGTTTGGCAAGTTAATTTCTGAAACATGACCAATGACACCACTGAGTAGATTTCAATGCAACATTTTGAAAAATGCCGTTGATATCCACTCACGAAGAATGCACCACTTCCACAATATGGGAAATGAACAAGTGCACCATTTATAATTCTATAAAAAATTGTAAATATAAGGTATTTCTAGCTTAGTATTAAAAATTTGAACCAATATAAATTAAGACGAATGAATTTTCGAAGTAAATCTGGAATATGTACATTATTACGAAAGAACAAGTGATAATGCGAGAAGTTGGAGACGGATAAATCATTCTACCACATCAACTGCAGTCAACGACGTTTGAAAGAAATTTTCTAGAATCCCTAAGCACACAAATTACTGCAGGAATATCAACATGCTTTATTGATAAAGGGGCAACCACTTTGTGAATTTCGAAAATACTCGTCAATGCGGCATAGGTCCGTGAGAATATAACAGTGAATTATGAAGTTTCGGTAACTAGCACCTTTAAATTTTCAATTAAAAGTACGCTCCAAGGTAACAGGAAACAACTTACGCATCCGAATATGTTGAAAGTGGTTAGGATGAAAAACCCTTCATGTTTTACCAGAATTAAAAAATATAAAACGCTGATAATGATGAATACGGATCCGTGACGTGATTTGCAAAATATTCTGAAATTTAAGACGGTTATTCAAACAAAGTCGATATTCAGAGAAGAAGAAGCAGAGAGAATAAGCAATTCACTGATTTAAAAATGCAAAGGAGTCGCGTAAACGTGTACCACAGCTACATAATGAGATGTTTCTCGCCTCCGATGTTTCTCTGAAGATAAAATATTTGGGTATTCAAAGAAATATAATCACATCTTTGTGAATTACGGAACAACCACAGGAAAAAGAGTAAATTTAAAGATTTTTGAATGGGAAAAAAATTCAACGATTTATGCTTTGAATTTCGTATCAATGAACATAAAATGAAAGAGCTTAAAAAATGAAATCAAGGAGCTTTTCCACTGTGACGAGAAAAATATAAATTTCATTTAGAAAATACAATTCTACTTAAATTAAAATAATATTTTCGACGCTGACAAACAAAATATGAGTTCTCAGATTCAAAGACAAAAATATAGCTCAGGTTACATTTCTGTAAACACTCCTCGTAAAGCAGTGTGTGGAGAGACAAAGCTTTAGTTTATCACGCTATAAAACGTAAGAAATAACCTCAGCAACAACTATGCGCCCACAACCTGAACGACAAATGAGTGTGTTTGTACATTTTCTCGGAAGAGATATTTTTTCCACAAGAGAAAAAACACGCAAAATAATCATCAAAGAGCTTATATGCATCACGGATGGAAAACGAGGAAACGATTCGAAATCTCAATAATGTGAAAGAATGGAAGTCTTAAAAAAAAGAAGCTATCCATTGGCATGACAACCCTGGAAAGGATCAATACAATCCATATGGGCGGAGAGAATATGGAATTGGAAAAGATGGAAGAGGAAGAACAAAGATACTGAGTACAAGAGGAAGGGATGAAGGGGGTGAAGAGGAGAAAATAAAGGGAACAACCCTGGCCGTGGCATTGTTACGCATGCGACATCCCCAACTCCCCTCCACTCCCACCCCCCAATCGAAAAGGCCTCCCCTTCCCATCCCGATCCACAACTGGACAAAGAGCCAACCCTTGTCTCGATTCCAGCCCTTTTTCTGTAATCTCTCCTCCTTATTCACTCGATATTCCCCAACGCCCATTTTTTATCACTCCTTTCTCCGATTAATTTCGCTCTTTACGGAGAAAAATGGCGATAAAAACAACGCCAGCTTGGAAACTCCATGCAAATGCGGACCACCACACCTCGGTAATGGCAATGAAAAGCCAGCATTCAAGAAAACTGTGGTTACGTCCTCAAAAAAATAACAACACTTGAAATTTAAAAAAAAATCGGAAAAAAAGGAAGTGGTACAAGCAAAAGTCGTCATCTTCCTCTCGAGTGAAGTTAGAATGAGCGAGAATATAAGGGATAAAAGGGGGAAGCAAATCTTTCCGCATTGAAGACCTGGAAAAAAAAGAACCTTCCCCATAGAATAGAATGAATTCTTTCGAGTCCGTCCTTTTCGGCTTCCAAAATTTTTGAAAAGAATTTGTGGACTATGGAAGACAGATTTACGAGGAGAGAGAGATGTTTCCCACAATCTAGATTTTTGCCTCACTCTCGAAATGAATGCTAAAGCTCATCCCTTCTTTTCTGAATCCGCTCTCAAAGAGCATATCGCGGACTAATTTGATTGGACTCATTAATATAAACCTTCAGAAAGCTTCCGCTTATAATCCTTCGCTGTGACGTGACAGAGAAGATAAACCAATAAATGCGATTTACCTGAGTCGCCTTTCTGTGACGCAATCCCATTCGATTCGAAATTTTCTTTACAAAAATAATGAGAAGAATAGTTCAATTGCTTTAAAAATTTTATATAAAAGGCTACGATGTATATACTGCCATTTGATGTCTTATAACTACAAAACGTACATTCATTTTTATTTCAAGCACCCAAAGGCTCTTCACCCCAATTAATTTGCTAACATATTGCAGGCATGCTTAATAACCAGACGGGCAGAAGGAAACTACAATTATACATTTTTTCATTAAATATTCTCTCATTAGTATTGAGTGGGCCATTTTGCTATGAACACATGCCAGATTTTAAGGCATTAAAATACAGTACTTTAGAAGTAATATTTTCCTTTTCCTACCGTAAAGATACCACTCGTCTTAGAAAAAAGGTGTACCACCATGGATGGCATGGAAACCAAAACCAAAATAAAAAAGGCACTGGTTAATTTTCCTCATTACTTGTTAAGGGTCTATCACACAGGGAGCGCATTGATATCTAAATGGTTAAGTTGCAAATGTTATATTTTTGACAGTTTTCTGTCTCCTACTTTTAGTTTTACTTTCCTAGTCTTAGTAACACAAATATCAGATAGAATATGATAACTTGATGAATAGCATCATGCCAGGGATATGAAACGTTACTATTAAATCAGGAAATGATGACCAAGGCAGGCAAGGCCGTGCAATGAGGTCCTCAGTAAGCTAGCCATGTATATCACACGCTATCCATCCTCATTCGCCTTAGCTCTTTTAGACTTCCTTAAAATAGACGGCCTGTAACAAGATTTTACCGCAATTGTACCTAACATTCCAAAAATAAATGAAAAATCGAACCCGAAAGCGATGAGTAATAAAGTAAAGTTATCCAAGTTTCAGCCGCAACTAACACACTATACTTTCACACTATAAGTCATCGCAGATCGAAAAGTTAAGAAACTCGATTCATTTTTAAAGCTCATATAATTCCCAGCAGAAGCTTATAATTATCTAATCGAATTGTAATTAGTATCTCACTGGAGTGAAAACATAAAAATTTGACCCGTCACGAATTAGCCACAGATTCGCATCTTGATTCTAAAAGGAAAGAAAAGATTACGGTGTCCGAGCTTCCCTAAATATTCCATAGACATATATGAAGTAGCATTCTCTAAATTTACCAAAAACTCAAACTCTATTTATCCTCCCCACAATTCAATCGACATCGCCCCAATGAACGGTCTCCTGAGAGCAATTTAATGGGGGATTGGGTGGATAATACGATGAATACCAACGCAAATCTGATTTCCGGGTCTAAAAAATTTACCCAAAGTGGGCGAGTCATCATCGAATGGATATCATCCCAATTAGGAAGAGAATGGTGACCATCCCGATCCTTCCTCAGACACCATAGAGGAACGCAAACGTCGTCAGGGGAAGGAAGGAAGAGGGAAGTCCTGAGAAAGGATGAGCCGGCGGATAGGGGCAGTTTTGAAGAGGACGTTCGGAACGTAGAGAGGGATGAAATTGGCGTCGAATTTACAGCGGAGAGGGAGCAATTGGAAAAAGGCTCCGCGCGCGACGCTCGTCTGGCGAAATTAGTCCCGGTGGCGCCCTGAAGGCTTTCAAGTGATTTCGGAGAGAGGCGAAGGATAGGAAAGAGGGAAGAGGAAACTGCAGTGAGAAAGAGACGGGTGAAGTGGCTTGGGGAGCCGTCGAGAACGTTTTGATGATGCACACTCTCGCGATGCGAAATGACCCAGTTATCCTCGCATTTTTCTCTCTTGCCTGCCGCAGAGCTAAAACTGTTGCCCTCCCATCAACCCGGCTGTCTGGAGGAAAACCTTTCGTCGCCGTCTCCGCCCGCTTTGCTCCAGACAGTCTCGATGCATTTCAGCTTCCTTCCTCACCCACTCGTGGCGCCAACCCTTCTTGTACCTTCCCCACAAAAAGGACAAGCGACGTCGGCAGCGGCGAGTGAGGGAGTGAAATATAATGAGCAAGCTGAGCGAGCGTGATTACGACCACGGAACTTGACCGGCGACGACGCCATGTCCCCCTCTCCCCCAAGGCCGTGCACACAGGAGTCCCCCGTTCGAACAACACAGGACACACTCGTAATGAGCCCGCGAGCTACACGACTGGCGTTTTCACTTGTTTTCCTCACACCGAGAGAGAGAGAGTGTGTGGATTTTAAAACACATTTCCTAGCTTAAACCATTCGAAATGAGATTCACGCGAACTTAACTACAAATGCTTACGATCGTTCCGTGATGCTGGTAGTAATTGCTCATTCTAACTTGACATTATTTGCTTCCGGAGTTAACACTCAGGACTGTACATTTCACTATCAGACTTCTTCGACCACCTCTCCTCAAAATAAGAAATCAAGATTCGGATTATAACCGCTCCGTTACTTGCGTTACCTTTCAGGAAATTATCGAAAATTCGATAAAAATAATTCGAATCGACGATGCCCTAATTTAGGTAAAAAAATTGTGTTGCTTCATTAATATTGTGGCTAGTTCACCTACACATAAAATTTCTAACAAATATGTCGGGAACAGTTCACAAATAATATGTTCATAAATTTTTGAAATTCGGATGTAACACAATTTTGCACTAATGAATAACTTAAACATAAAGCATACTCAACTAGAATAAATTCGTAATTCTCTAAATAGCACTTAAAATTAAAACCAAACTAATTCCTCCATCATTCATTTAAACCGAAAAATTGCAAAAAATAATCCTAAATTGACAATTAACACTGGACTTGAAAATGAAAAGCAAACTGTAAAATGTCACCAAATATGCTGTATTTATGAATTACAAAAAATTGCTTGGCATCATGAACCTAACAATTGAACAAGACTTCAATGTGCTCACGAATAGATTTCTGCCGTTAATGTCGGAAATAGAAAAAAGCAAGTAGGTAGCACGACTTACAGGAAATACTTTATAATCTTAAGCCAGAAAAAGGGGGGAAAAATAGTTCTCTAAGTGTCATTTCCCAAAGTCCGATTGACTGTGGGGAAAAAATGAAAAGAAATTATACCCCCGCTATTATCACTTTAGAGAAAGTTCGAGCAACCTACATCATTACCGAAAACGGAAAAATATAAAGGAAGCAAAGTAGGTGACCACAGAATATGATAGATACAAACCATTGACCGGATAACTAACTAACTAACGGGATAATAAGATAACTAGTGACGGGAGAAGCAAGAAAGAAATTATCAGCAGAATAGCCCAGGCGAAGAGAGCATTCCACCAAAAGAGAGACCTGCTTACAGCGGGAAACTTAAATATGGAAGTAAAGAAACAATTTATAAGAACCTACATCTGGAGTATGCTCCTATACGGAAGTGAGGCATGGACAATGACCGCAGCGGAGAAAGCAAGGATAGAGGCCTTTGAAATGTGGTGCTACAGAAGAATGATGAAAATCAAATGGATCGACCGAGTTAGTAACGAGGAAGTCCTAAGAAGGGTAGGAGAGAAGAGAAGCCTCATGAAAACCTTAATAAGAAGACGGAACAACCTTATAGGCCACATTTTGAGACATGATGGCCTGATGAAGACAATCGTCGAAGGACAAGTGGAAGGCAACAATGGAAAAGGAAGACCTCGAACAAAATATATGGAACAAGTAAAGAGAGATGTGAAAGAGAAGAAATAAGTAGGTGTGAAAAGATTAGCTGATAGGAGAACTGAGTGGAGAGCTGCGTCAAACCAATCCTAGGATTGTTGACCAGTGATGATGATGATGATGAAACCATTGAGATTTCATCGATCTCATGCAATCGAAAGCATGCATGCCTCTTCAATTTCGAACAAGTCACTGCACCCTGCGTGGCAAAAAGGGGTAGGGAGTGGATTGGTTTGCGGGCGAAAAACTTCCTAATCTAGAAGGCAAACGAGTGCGAAATCCGCGAGGGGTTCCAGTGAAAAGCATTCAATTAGGGGCGCCGCCGCAGCGGTATTGGAGCGAAGTAATGCCGGAGAGATGCCGCGGCGTTAGTCTCCTTTCACTCTCCTTCAATACAAAAGAGCGAGATTCCATCATTAAACTTGGAAACGTTCCGGCCTTGACTTGCTTCCGATTCGCTGTTTCCAGTCGGAAACAGTCGCAAGTAGGGAAGTGGTAATTGGTCCTTGACTACAGTGCCTCTGACGGATGTACTTCCCGAAAATCTAGCCAGAGAATGCCGAGGAATATTCTGAAGTTAACATTATTGCTACCAAAGAAGAAATAAGTTAAGCAATATTCAATTAATATTCAGCACAGCCACAGCCAATATTTTACAGCTTAATTTCGTGAATTGATGCCATGAATTACTTAATAGCACAGCTTCAATCACATAAGTATTCATACAAATAACTTTCACTGAACATCTTCAAAGCTACCAGAACCATTACTTCAACTTCTCTCCCTGAATAGAAACCTTACGAGATCTTACATTTATTTATAGAATTAAAACACTGAAACAATTTATGAAGCCCCATGGTGATACATAGAAACTGCTTATCCCAAATTGCTACCCAGAAGAATCATGGCTTGAATTAGGATATGACACTCATACCAAATATAATGTATTAAATGATACATCATTACAATAAGCTAACGAATAGGGTTCCGTAAGCGTAGGGAAACATGAAAATTTCAAGCAAAAGAAACTAACTACCAGGCTCCAGACTATTAACATTTCAAGGGAGAACAATTTTTGCCAGATATATGTGCCATCAAAATAAGAATACCACAGTCATGGCCTGCTCTAAATGCTCATGAAGCAAGAAAGAATTCCATGTCAAGCTTCGAATGGATGTAGCAAAAATAAGCAAAAAATATTATCACCCTATAACATGGGCCGTAATATCATGTACGGAAACTCAACGGGTTTTCTCCACCACTTCAGTGTCTTTACAACGCGCATCCCTCGCAGTTCATATCAATTCAACGCTAATATTCTTTTTGGGGAAAAAAATTAAAGCGCCGAAACGCAACCGTTCGCAAAAAAAGAAAAACAGAGCGCTTGCCTTCCTTTTATCCGAACCACACCACCGCCAATAAGTTCTCTCCGAATGACCCCTTCCGAATGCATTTTCAAATAAAACTCACTGGGAAAGATATTTTTTTTCCATGAACCGAATTTTAAAAAACAAACGAAACAATGAGTGCGCCATTTCGGAAACCCTCCCTCCCAGACGACTCCACAACCGCCCTTTACGCCTCTGAGCGACGCCTAACCCTTTCACTCGGAAACACGTCCGCTCGCAGCAGCACAATACGATTGCCTTCCCTCCCCATAGCACCCCCAACACAAGACCTCTCCACAGGATAACCTCCCCCATGCAACCCCTCTTCCTTGCATTGTACTCACGACAACCACGGGGTCACGGGTTCGAGCTCCGCTTCCCTCCCATACACCATCAGATTCCCCGAGGACACGCTACGAAGATTCGGTTTTGGCTGCCAGACAGCAGCAATCATCCCCCTCATCCTCCCACCCCCCCACCTCTTTACGCCCCGTTAGCAACCACTTAACTCGGCGTAACTTGACTTATTATGCCCCAGATCAATAAGCGAAACTCCTCACCAATTACATCAATAATTGCCCATAAATCATGAAATCGATTTTTTTTGCTCTCCATGGCTGTTAGGGCTAACGTTAGAGAATGGTTCCTAAAGTTTTAACCATGTATGAAGAGAAAGTTGAACTTATCTTAATTAATGATATTTCCAAGCCGAGTGATATCCCCTTAGTTTGAAACACTGTTTCTTCCAGGTTACACTCCGCGTATTTACATTTTCTAGGAGAACATATTCACTCGTTTTGTAGCCGGCGTTCTAAAGAACCTCACCACAGACCTGACGAAGCAGACTATAATGCCAGAGAAACTGTCGTCTCAGAAAATAGATATACACGGAGTAGACCCTCGAAATAAACAGAGCTTCCATTGCATCATCCTCCAGAAAACCAACACAAGGAGACCCTTATATATTTGTGACCTAATAATGGTTACCAACTACATATTCTAACTAGCAAGCAAATGCTCTTCGCTTATATTCCGCAGTCATTCCACTATATGTAATGGCAATACATGGTATTTGAGCGAGACACCACCCCCCGAGAGACGTACTTTTTCCTTGCTCTTCTCGATCGCCTCTTTTGTTGGGCGAGCAAGCGGATGGTTCATCACCACTTCATTCTCCCTCCCCCATCATCACCCCTCGACAACCCAAAAACGGAGCTAATATCGCAGCCGTTCCAAACGTGACATTTCAAACTGGCCATTCGTGCAGGAACAATTCCTTTACTCTGCATCCCCATCAGTTGCTACGATACCCAACTCATTTGGAAATTTTAATTTCGTATTAAGACATAAAGTTTGCATCGAATAATACATGTAAAATCAAGTACTAACGAAATAACCTCATTTACCCTTAGTCCTCAATAAATCGCAGACCTTTTCCCATACATTATATCCAGCAATCACTTCCGCAATGCAATCCAGGTCATTTATACCATACTCCAGAATATCACCCCCCCCCCCGTTACCTCCATTATATGATCCCTTGTCATACGATAACCATCATGTTCTTATACGTTAAAGCTTATAATGGTACTTCGTCAAAGTTCTGAGAATATGCCGCATAATTTTTTCGCAGGAATACAATCTTTCCGTAATTGCGTATCGTACCCGAAAAAATATTCCTAACCATCGTTTTTTTCACGTTTAGCTTTATTTTGGTAACACATGACAGCATACCGAAGAACACTTTTCAGTAAAATATTCCAGTGGAAAAGTACTGCCATTTATTGTTGATATGAAAAAACGCCCCTCTTCCTCATCGCTTCGTGACTGACAATGAATAAGTTAGCACGCTATTAAAGAAAGAAAGCTATGTCTGAGGTCATTCGTCCTCTTTAGGAAAAAGAGGGGGAAAGGAATACATGAAAAACGACGAATTGGAGGAGAGAAGCTCGACAAGAGTAATGGCCAGCACTGTATGACAAACAGAGACACCAAGTAGCCTGCAGTTCAACGTCTGAAGCTTGTAGCATAGCGCTGCGAAGATAATTCCGCAAAATACCCTAATATGAACGGGATAGCACAAATACTAGCTACCAAAAATCTCGATTCTGGAGTAAGATGTATGAGATAGCAATTGAGGAAGGAGGAACTTACAAACTTGGGTTGATGGAAAAAAGATATGGACAGCAACGATAGACTGATTGAAAATTAGAAAAATAATGGAAGCGAGGGAAGAGAACGCATCGATGAATCAATACCAGGACCAACTTTCTTACCCTGCGTTTCATAAAATTCTTGTAAACATTAAGAATAGACCATTTGGCGGTCTCAAGTATTTTCTGCATAACATCAAAAAAGATCTCATACTTAATGCTTTTGAAAATGAAGATATAGGCATCCAAATCGGTTGGCGAGGCTATGCTAACATGCAATAAATCCTTAATGTACAACCTTATGGTTTAAGGCGTAACTTGATGGAAATCCCTCATGACTATCAAGAAAGAATAAAACTTTGCTAGTTCCATAATAATACATTCACCCGCGACAGGTTTCGATACAGTGCATTATCTTCTAGCCAGATCCGCTTAGAGGTTGTGAGTGAATTAATAATTGATGAACTGGCAATGTTTTTTCTTTCCTGAGTTCGGGTTGGTGTGGTGGCCAGAGCGATGGCTTCCCACCCCGTGGGTTCGGGTCAAATGTCAGCGGTGGTAGAAAATTTTAGACTGCCTGATCCCCGCTTGAAAGTTGTGTGAAGGACATTTTATGCGCAACACTCCGTCCGTCGGATGTGACGTTAAGCCGTGGTACTCTAGGTGCCTATTGTTAAGAGCAGGCTGATGCAGACGCCGGGTTTCTCTCCACCCATCCTTACCTACCAAAATGACCTCAGCTGTTGGTCGCCTCCTCCAAATACCATACCACTTTATTCTTTCCTGATAGTCACACTTATTCCTTTCCTGCAGGCAGTTAATTTCTACCGCACACACAACTCAATAATTTATTTTATCCTCTATGCAAGGCGTTTTTCGTGAATCCAGACCTACTTTAAGCCCTTTCGCTCCTCTAACAGCCTACACGAAAAATCTCGGGCACTGCATCTTCCGAATAGAGAAAAATCGTTCCGAGAGAGAGATAAACAGTCAGTCCCCTCATTCCCTTCAGCTGACTCGAATGACTTGCTGCCGAGTCCTACGCCACACTGACGGGAGGAGGAGGGCCGGGGCAAACAGAGCACGGCGAAAGATGTGCATAGGGGGGGGTGAAGGCGTGGTGAGGGAGGGTGAGTGACGGCCCTGCGTGCATCACACCCAGGGGTGGGGAGGTGCACCGTCATATCCCGAGGAGACTGCACCAGGGGGCAGTCCGTGTGATATGGCAGGATGGCCATTGGGGGGGGGGGGGGGGCAGGCGGGGTGGAGTTCTCACTTTTTTTCACCTCCCTCCTTCCCTCGTTCGTCGTCGACGCTTGGATGGCGCTAGTGGCGCACCACGCGTGACTGAGCGCCCGCATGGAAATTCGAGTGAAACCGAGTGGCCCAGAAAGAGCCATTATCTCGCGGTCATGAGGTGGCGTGGAAATTATATCCGCGCTGAAAAAGACTAGTAATCTGCGCGAGATGGAGAAGGTGACAAAGAAAGACAGGTAGGAGGGTGAAGGAAAGGAGGCGGGGAAAAAGGTAATGCCTGCAAATGTATGAGCGAATAATTTAACAATGAAAGTTCCGCGGCCGCACGCCGGCGTATCGTACGGTATGATTCTACTCGGTTTACCAACCAGGTCAGGTCATCCACGTAAAAGCGATGACGAGTCGATGAACGAACTTTCCATAATCTTTATTCCTCGACTCTTCAAAAGAAACCTGACGTCGATGTGATACTAGCCGTACACATAGCCAATTACTTACAACCTCAAAACAGTTCGAGGATGAATAGCCACAAATTTTTCCGCGATAATTCACAGACAGGATACGCGACATGACTGAAGAGTTCAACAAATAACCAATTCGATATAATTAAATCTTATTCGGAATTCATTTAAAACCAAATGGCCACTAATACTGCCTCTTATAAATTATATCTTTTACGAAATGAAGACTTGATTCACTCTGCACTTTGTTCAACCGCATGAGAAATTTAGAGACACTTTTTCTGACTTCATTCTACACAAAAAGTACCACATCTCATCGATCCCTAACTTTAGGAATGAATACCGTCAATTCCAAAGTATTTGAAATTATGAGAAGCGAAAAAATTGAGCCAAAAAATAAGTGGATGCCGATACGGCAAAAGGCTACGAGATCGTCTATATTGCAGAGACGACATTATTATAAAAAGGCTGAAGCGATAGCTAGTTTTAATTCACGATTCCCTGCCAGAGAGTGTAAGTCTAAGTCTGTAAGGGCAGTTTTTTTTCAGTTTTTGCTTTTATTCATTTTAAATCCCATTTCCCACAGTGAATACTGATTGAAATATTTACAAGATTGTGATCAAAATAACAGACCACATGACCTTTCGTTCGCATATCAAAAAAATATCATTTCTTCTGATTGCCATGAATTCTTGCGAATAAAATTGCCACAACGTTGAAAACATACGGTCCTGAGCTTAAAGGGCAAAAGACAAATACAATAAATTTTCCTCCCAAAGTAGTGAAAAATAAATAACTACACACATTTTTACGTGAATACCAGTAATAGCCGATATTCTCGAACACCGTTTACTGATCGTAAAACTCGAAGGTGGCAGTCATTGCATCGATTGGCGGTGGTGCGAAGAAGGCACAAAAAGTTCACCACGAGAGATTTCTATTTCGACGACAAATCGCAGCTGGAAGAGAATAGCGGCGGTTAAATCAATTTACGGCCACAGTCTATCATAGGAATAGAGAATAGAGTCATTCAATGCACAGATATCCGCCACTAATGCAGTTACATTATCACAAAGAAGAGCGAATGTAAATGGTGAAGACCCGCAAGACAATCTCGCCGCGAGCAAAGTGCTGGCTATGCCTCGCCTCAATCGACGAGATGCGTATGAATGATAGCGCGACCTACTAACTACGACTCCGACCGCAACTGCAAGTGATTCCTCCTCTCCGCCACATACCTCAGGCATCCGCGACGCTTTCAATCCACCCATTTTACCACAAGCGCTTCTGAATTACAAAATTATTGCTCTCCTCGAGCCGGAGAGTGTTCTACTTGATGCCCGGCGTGAAAAGAGATGGGGAGAGAGAGTTCGCATGCAGGCATACTTATTTCTCACTAACGTGTTACATCCATCTCAAGCATAAATATGACCACCACAGCCATTACAAGGAAAAAACAAGCATTTTCATGCAGAAAGTTGAAATCCATTCAAGAATTCTTCTCGGGTCCTTCGGGTTAATTCAGTACTTTTGGCCAACGCTTCGGCTGAATACGGTTGAATTAACATGGTGAAGAGCCCGAGAGGGATTCCTGCATATATTATTCACAAGGAAAAATTATCTTTAATGAGAAATCTTTAATGAGAGTATATACTCAAACACACGATAAATACAACCATTTACGAGCGTAAAGAGCTTTCCTTTTGTTAAAACCCAGGCTAAAAGACGAAATGACTAGAAAAACTTTTCACTCTCAATTTTTACAACAATTTTCAGAAAATGATCAAAATTTAGTCATTTAATTCCATGTTATTAATTTATAATTATTCAACAGCTTCCCCAGTTGTACTCTCTTTAAATAATCTGCCTCCTCTCACGTTTCAACAGAATGTATACCTTCAAACTCGATCTTTATCATATCATTTTGTTAGACAGTAGGTAACTCGGAATAAAAATTGAAATTTTTTGCCCACGAAAATTCCCATTAAGATTCACCTTCCTCTCCTCTCTTCCGTTTATTCCTCTGATATCTATCCTTAGCATGATACGACACTTTAATACGTGCACCCCTACAAAGATCCCCTCTTTTATTATTCGACAGCAGTTAAAACATGCCCTGAAATATTGATGCGGTGCACTGTACGTTCACTAGCTTCCTCTATCCCATAAAATGTCCATGCTTGGCGATCAATACTTCACCATCGACGCATGGCAGCGTAGGGAACGTTTTTAGCACTGCGTGCCCACTGACATCGGGGAGGGAGGGGGTTGTAACGGAAAGGGGTTAAGGATCTGAGGGTGGAGGGAAGGGTTTGAGAAGCGGTGCACGATGGGGGTCGGGGGTTGTGGGGTGAGGCGAGCAGAGAAGCGCCGCCGCCGCCACGGAAGTGCCTCGTGTCGTACTTCCGCCGACCAACCAACCCGCCCCACACAATAATTTCCCCCTCCACCCAACAAATTCACATTCCCCAATGACCCACACGTCACGCGGCTCATCCCCCTGGGCACCCCACCCACACCTATACCACACCACTTCTCCCCCAACTGCTGAGGGGGAAGGGGGATGATTTCGTGCTCATCACATCAACCCCAAGGAGAGAGAGGGTTTTAAAATCCACCCCATAGCTCGCCCTGCATCCTCCCATCCAACCCTCCCAGTTCCGACGAAAACAAGAGTGGTTTAGTTGGGGTGGATGCGCAAGGCTGTTTTAAAGGGAGGGTGTACCTATAGTAGAAGGGGTGGGTTCGGCTGTGGGGCAAGGGAGTAATCGCTTTGGGAGGGGTGAATTTCAGTGTGGGGGGTGCATTCGTGAAACGGAGAGGGGGTGGAGAGAGGGAGAAAGTGCAAGCGCTTTACGTAGAGGATCGCCTCCAGTCACTCAACTCACCCGCCCCGACGACAAACGCATCCCTTTGTGTTGTACAGACTTAACGTTTCCGGAATCACGAAAAGCTCTACTCTCTTCCCAAGCACACATCTGGGGTCCCAATCCTTTCCCAAGGATTAACGAAGAACATAGATGAAAGCAAACAGCATGGTATCAAAGGAAGAAAATGAAATTAATACTCTGGGTGGGGTCCGACTTCCACCAAGAGCTACTTAGCTAGAGCAAGAGCTAATAGAAGAAATTGCCTGTTCTAGGATGCAAAAAGGACCGAACAAACATTCTATCCGTAAAGTTGACTCCTTCCTCCCTTTCTTTTATCTGGCACAAAAATGTTCTTCTTTCCTCCATTGTTTATCTCCTCAAGTGACTCAAATCATTTCCTCTCCTGAGGGGAACAGTGAAACTACGGGAATTCGTTAAGGGTTACAATAAATGAAATCGTTAGGTACTTACATTAATACGCTGTAGCAAATAAGGATAGCAAATCATGATTTTACGGCATTTGAAGATGGAATCCATAAATAAGGTGATTAAGAAATCAAAAATAAAAGATTATTCGAATTGTCAATGTGGTATTCCGGGAAATGACAGAAAATTGAAACTTGACGTAGATTAAGCTTGATGCAAACTTAAATATTAGCACATTTATTTGCAAGCTTGAAGCAAGCTTACAAAAAATGCGATTATAGAAAAAAGTGCCGTAGAGATTGTTTTATCATCAACAACTGCACTGCTTAATGATCACCCCTGAGACAACCGGGAATGAATGACCTATATAATCTGCAACCTAACCAGCAGGATCCAAGTGATTACGTCGGTGGAAGACTGAGCCAATAAGTACAAGAAAATTGTTCATTTCATTTTCATGCATTAACTTCGCATTATAGTTTTGTGAGACTGCATCGTTAAAACAGAGGATGCAATCTCAACAGCATCAACGAATGGTTATCATCCAAGGACAACTGAAAAACATTGATTTAGCTTAGTAAAATCATCCAATTTTTACAATGCCTCGACCTGCGATTGTCTATGTAGCGGAATAATCGAATTGAAAGTAAAAACTGCTACACAACTCGAATTGTATTAACTTCAGCTGAGGAATCGCAGTCAAAAAACGTGGCGTTTCATTACCACCCGCAATATTTTCCGCGGATGAATACCAAATCATTAATTTATTACAAACCATTTAAAAAAAAACAATTTTCGCAATAATGGGCGTCCAGAATGCTTATATTTTATCGTAATCAGTTCAAAAAATGCTTAGTCGACTATGAAGACAATATTTCAACATAATTAGTTTCCCTCGGCTACTTTTCCAATCTATGAACGGCTTCATTTCCGCCTCTCTCCTTCCGTTATCCTAAGCCTGCAGCCCCCACCCTATTTCCGCTTCACCCCACGATATACATATATAAAGGCAATGCAAAGATGGGGATGGAGAAACCCTTCTTATCCCCTTTTACTCCACCCCATCGTTGTATACCCTTATTCCCCTCGCTCCAAAAGTGAACGTCACAAAACAAAAGCCCTGAGCCCTCTGCCAACTATTAAAAGTCAAAGGAGACGAGGCCTTGAAGGCACGACCCACGTAAAAAAGTAAAACGGAGAGGGATAAAGAAAACAGAAACGCAGACATTATCCCGTCTCCTGCGCACTTTATCACGCTCACGAAAGGTGAGCACGCATGCATTATGCAAGTGGTATACATACGTTTGTATATATACGTTTTGACGTCCCCCGGGAATATACGTACACAAGCAAGAGTGGGCGCAGCGTGACTGTTTACGCTCTGTTTCTATCTGTTCCTCGGATCTTTCCACCGTGCACACACAAACGAACGAAGTGAACGAGAGGTGACGACAAACGAAGCCATGGCGATGGAAATGGAAAACTGGAATTGAATTTAGGGCCGACGGAAAGGGGAAAAACTCCCGTGGAACGAAAGCGATTTTTAATTGCAAACGGCAGATAACTCAACTCTTTGGAATTAGCCGAAACGAGTTACAGTTACCGAATAAATTTCCGTTTACACAGACAGGGTAAATTTAAAATGTGCGACTTTCAAGCACCCATAATCAGTATACAAAGGGTCAATCACTCTAAGCTCTCTGAGTCGAACCAAAAAAAAACATGATCTTGACTGAAACCCTGATGAGTTCTTCCCTAAATCTTCACAAGCAAATATAATCACAACAAGGCTGTATTGCAGCCTTAATCTGTTAGTCTAATTACCTCATCACATTCACGAACTTTATCCACATTTATTGAACCCATATTCTCTCTCTGTCACCTTTCAATGCTCACCTACCATCCTTCCCTATCGATCGATCTTCGGTATTTCTTTCCTTTCAGTGCACGAGTCCCTCACTCCCCCTTTCACACCTCTGCAATTTACTTGGCACCTCCTCCCATTATCAAATCAAGTACAACCTCAACCCATTTTATTTCCCATCGCCTTCATCCATCCCACTGCCATCCTCATCCATAACCTCATCCCATATTAGGCTGCCTTTCCGAAAAAGTACCCTTCCTACGTAAGTACTCTTACAATTAGACAATATTCCTATCAGCAGCCTCTCACCTTGGGAAAAATGGTACCGCCTTCTCAGAACTTCTCAAATCCTCATATCTTTTCTAGGTGCTTTATTCTGAAAATACTAAGAAATGAAAAAGTTTTACTATCAATGCCTATTTTATTTGATATCTAGCCTCCGAAATACCTCATAAAGTGTCTTCTAAATACTTTTAAATAGAATGCCTTACAACACCGTCTCTATACATAAGCCAACAATTTTTTCCAAGCTTTATTGATCCAATGAAATCAAAGAAATTTTTCTGATTAAGTAAATTAAAATTTGAAAGAAGGAGAAAATACTATCGCTTTCCTGAAGAGAAGGTTATGATTAAGGAGGGACCTAACCCTACTCCGAAGTAACCAATGCCACTTATCCGTTATTAAATAACACTAGATTTAAGTATTTACAAAATATATTTGTAATAAAAATGAGAATGGATTTCAGCTTAGTAAAAAAATAGGCATATGAGACATTCCATTCACTACTTACTCAAAGTTTAGGACACCGCCACCAAACATTTACAAATTTATTATGAAAATTACTGTTTTTTAGTGATCGCGTGCCCTCCTTATGTCGCAGCTATTGTTTGTATATTACAGTTATTCTTAGAATTGTAGTCTATAACAAACTACAAAATTGATTATGCCAAACAGTAAAGTCAAACTAAATAGCCCGTGCGAGACAAGGAGGAGCCAAAAAAGGAATCAACTTACCCGCCTGCAAGTAAATTAAAATTTTAAAGAACAGCACCTAAGCCATCCACCGCGACGAAATCGACGGACAATCGCGGGAAACCAAAACGGTGAGCCCTTGAATCCAAGCGCGATACCAAAAGAAATATATGCACGCAGGCTAACGAACGTCTCCATCTAAACCTGGGTCTATCAATGCAAAGACTTGAGAGGGACTTCATTTGAGACTGCAATTAAAGGCGCGGGGAAAAGAGATGGTTCCCAATCGTCTCCGTCCTCCACTCACTCCGCACTTAGTGGGAGGCCTAATGAACCTCTCTCTCGCTCATTAAGGGAATGCACCACTTACCACGAGTCCTCCTCCACTCACCTTCCTCACCACCACCCTCCACTCCCAAGAAGGAGAAGTCGAGGGATTTCGAATTGGCTGACGGACATCCGTCCACTGAGACAAATCGCGCTCGTTCGTGAATGCATTAAAACGCTCACTCCCGAGAAAAGTGATCTTCTTGCCACTCATGCCCAAATCCTTAGGAGCGAAAAGAGACCACACGAACGCCAGAGTAGGCATTGTCGTGAAGGTGTAAGAGATTTGACCGGAGCAAGTTTCAACGTGCTATTTTTGCAAATACTTACTATTCCAAAGATAAAAGAAAGTTTTGTATACCGAAACACTTAATATCCTCCTGGTTGTATCACAATACTTCAGATCAGCCAAAACGCATACGACGAGGGATATGGACTTCAAATCAAATTAATACAACGTTGACAGAGAATAAACAAGGTTAATCTTTAATTATCTAATCGAGGACAAAATTTATTTTAAGCATTTACCTTCTAACCCCAAGAAGTATCTACTTGAGTCAAAATTTCGCGATCCTAACAATAGAAAGATTTATCTCCATGGAATGCAGTCCAACGCAAATTAAATTCTTAAAAAAAAACATGTAAACATACATTATCATCATAAATATCGGTTTTGGAATACTCCGAGATGTTTTTGAGCCTCAATGTCCCGTTTTCATGAATATTATGATACGATATAAGAACTGACAAAAATAGGAGAAAAATTACCAGCACTTCACAAAAAGAAAATGAGTTTTTCATAAGAAAAACGATGACGTCCCGATGAAGAAATCTTACTTTGAAGGCGTCATTAGAACACCTGAGAGCTCTGCTGAATACACTGGGAGAATAACATTAGATCACCTACGACTGTGTGGATTTTCAAGACGCTTTATTGTAAGCATGCTGAACCACTCGTCGAGCGCGAGAAACAAATTTCTGCGGTCCTTGAATGAAAACTATTACATTAAACATCACACCCACATGCTTTATGTGATCACTTTCGTTTCAATTAAGCGAAGTTGGCATCTAAAGCTAATTACTTACGCTAACGCATTCAAGTTCATCTAATATGCAACGCCATTGGTCGTTAATTAAATTCCGAAAACAATGACGTGCGGTTCTAGGAAACTTTTAAGCGGAAAAAGCAAAATAGGAAATGAACATTTAACACCATCGTTTGATTTTTATTACGAAATATTCGAAACACATACTACCTAATTAGCTGTTACTACACTAATAAATACATATTCTTATGATTATCATATGATGCGATTGTAATTCTTAAATTTGGGGTAAAAATATCCCACTTCCAAGCACATTCTAAATATCAAATAGTGCGGGCACAACAGTTATCCAGTCCTGTGGTCCGTAGTAGAAAGGAAATTTAACAATGTCAATAAAATTTCTTAAGTAATACAATTTATTAATCAAATTCGTGTAAAAATTTCACTATCGAACGCCTTTGGACAAGGATATAAATATTTCAGAGTATAAGAGTACTAGATAACTTAGGAAAAAATTTTCTCTCAGCATCACGCTTCCATCTACAGAAAATGCAAATTCCATAGTTAAAGTTTTAAAAATTGAATAGTGAACGGCCCAATTCCGAGCGCTACCGCGGGAGATTTCGACTCGAAGGCGGAAGGAGACGGAAGGTATTGCGGATGTGCAGAGGAGGAAGGTGCCTTTTGGCATTTGCAGCACGACTTTTCCGGCGCACTCCGCGCGGAATACGAAATCCAGCCTCCTCGACCCCCGCGACAGGCCAATGCATCACAAATGGCCCGAGCAAACAGGTGAACGCCGTGGAAGTGGCAGGGGAAGGGGACAAAAGGCTTGTCGTCTTAAGCAAGTGAGCTGTCAATCGCAGACGGTCGAGGGACGAGTTCTGGGAATTAGAGGAGGACGAGGGAAACGTGTTCGCAACGAAGATCACGCCCATCTAGATGCGCGCATGCGAAGGGAGAATCGCCAAGTTAGGCAAGACGACAGATAAAATCATTGGCATGGGTGACAAATGGACCGAAAATCAGTCAACAGTCCTCCAACGAGTTCCCTACTTAACGATCTGTACTTCAGTGAAATTAAATTTGAGTAAGAACGTCCGCAGGTTATTCGAAGTGAATTTCAAGGCGAAGGCAGGTACGTCTTTGCATACTCTAGAGGTGTCAATATAAACTAATTATTTTTCTAGAGTGTTGACATTATAATAAACATAAAATTCTCTCCTACAAATACCACCATTCATAGAATCAAGCAAGCAACACACTCTAATGCATAGAAAATTGTGACGGTACATCCTCCATGAGAACTATCTGAGAGATCTTAAGCGAGTATTCAAATCATAATTAAAACATTAGGGAATTTAGCCATATATTTTGATAGGAAAGAGCTTCGCTAATAAGTTTAACACAGAAAGAAAGCGTTGAACAAAATCCACAGCAGACCAATACGATGGGGCGACGTGGGCGTTTTTAAATTTACTACTATTGCTACAGAGACTACCATCAAAAATCAATGAGCGCCTAATAATGCCTACTTGGTCTGTTTTTTTTTCAAGAAAAAATCCAATAACAGAGGGATAGATTTCGAAGAGACTAACTAAATGTGACGGAATAAATAAAATTAGAACTATAGAAAGATCAAAAATATTTTGAGTTCCAACTCCAGGAAGTAAGGTTTTCTACATTAAACATGTGAGAAACAGACAAAATGAAATAAAACCGAAAATTTTTCCTTGAGAAAGAAGTATAGAGGCGTGTTCCTCATTTCATCTCCGATTCCATCATAAAAATTCGTTCTCTATGATTCTCAAAAAATTAACCGCTACACGAATCGGCTCGATCGATTCAAACGATATCTAAATGAATAATACATCTCGCACTGCCCCGTATTGATTACCAAAAGCAGTTGCAAGTTGATCAAATGCATGATAAGTGCAATAACTAATATACGACTGCCAAATGTAACGGGAAACAATCCTCAGCAAGAGAGAACCGATTTCAGGAAAAAAAATCAATTAAAACAAGCTTAGTTACAAATAAGTCGCCAAAATATTGCTCGTAAAACGAGGTTAAAAGAAAGTTTATAAATGGGTCAAACGTAACAGTCGGTGTCTTTTTTAAACGCTTTCAACTCATAAACCACACGCAATGAATTCATTGAAATCTCGAAGTATTCCACTACGACCCAGGGCTGGCAACCCTATAGTACTTACTTCGCAATTTAATCCCACCAGCTCTAAACCCTTATCTCTACCGCGCATAATCCGGAGAGTGCATTTGAATACGTCACTCGTCCCCCTCGCAGAGGGCAAACCGCTGATTTTTTTTGCCTCCATTCCCTAGGCCGCAATCGGGTTAGTCGTCCACTATGGCGCTCCCAATCGACTCGCAATTTACTGCGGACGCGGAGCGAGGAAACTAAAGCGCTCACGTTCGACAAACACGGCAACCGACCAAGGAAAACAAGCAGTCTCATTTGCATCAATTCAAAATGCCACGATGCGATTCCAGGGGAAAGGGATAAAAAAAATAATTAAATCCAAAGATCGAATATAATGGGAAAATGCACGCACACATAAAAATGGAATGTGGAGCGAGATAAATTGGTACAAACAGAATACGAAATAAAAAAGAAGAAATCGAACACAAAAGCGACGCGGGAATACCAGTCCAAGTTAAGCGACTCTAAACATTTAGAATGGTGCATAACGGTATAGAGAAAAACAAAAACAAACGATGACGATACAGGTTAACGTGATATCGGTCAACGCGGAAGAAAGGCACACGAACCCCAATATTTTTATGAAACTGAATTAAAACTTTCCGGGTGAAGGTGATCGAGAGAAGGTCAACACGTAACTTTGAAGAGAAAGGGGTAGAAGAAAAGATATCAGTTGGCGAAATATTTTCCTGGAAAAGGTAAATGGAGCTCGTGTTAAGGCGAATAGGTAATTTCAAACAGTCGTAAATAAGTAGTTCAAGAGAGTTATAAACTAATTTGATACGTGAACTTGTGAGTGACTCAGGATGGAATGATAGGATGGACAAAAGAAAAATAAATTAGTACAACTCGAAAACAGATGAAGGGAGATTCAATTTTTGCAACAAAGCAAACGTGTCATAATGGTTCAGGATGAAAGGTATGAGGAGACGATGGAATCGCTTAGCTCTTACAGGTACCAACCGCAAACATGATACACCACATCCACGCATTGCCTAGATTCAGAGAGTGCTTCGACAATTAGCCCACAAATGACCACGATATAAGGTCATTTATCAACGAAAATTCTCAATTAACTTAAGTAAAGCACCAGTCCAACTTTTATTGGAGATTTTTTGGTAATAAGGGAATAATAAGACGTGTAAGAAAAAATATTGAAAATAGAAGCAAGAAAATTATATTAAAAATTATAAAAATCTGACGACTACAACAGTAGCTGTATAACTAGGAAAGAATTGGATTTATGGCCAGGAAAAAAATTAATGCAAAAGATCTTGCACAAGATTAAAGTTCGCATAAATTGTTTTTTAAAATTTGGTGTGTTCCTTATTCAAACCCAGACATGACAAAAGGCTATCTGCAGGAAGTAAGTGGTAGTTATCAAGGGAAAAAGAGAAAAAAATATATATACGAGGAACGTGAAAGTGAGTGCTTTAGGGATGGGTGCGAGTAAATGATGGACCGCAGAGAACATGGAAAAGGACGGGAGTTTGCACAGAGACATGGGAATGGAGGGAGAGATTTGCCGAGGGGGAAAAAAGGAGGGTATCGCGGCAAAGGGTTCGCACACGGGTGGGTAGAAGGGGAGAGATGGAAAACCCGAGGGTGGGGCGGATAGGAGGCGGGCAGAGGATGAAATAATGATCGGTGGGCACGAATTAGAATCATTAGGATAGGGGGAAGCGGTTCGTCAGATGAAACGAAAAAAATAAATCCCAGGGAAAGGCACAAACGAGAAAGATGAAAGTGATTACGATGGAAGGCGGGTAGGGTAGGTAAAGGTTCCGAGGCATAGAAAGAGAAACGGCAACAGGGACGAGAAAAGAAAAGGTGGAATGGGATGAAAACGTGGGTGAGAGAGAGAGATTGAAGGGTAAGGAGAGAATCACTGGGGGAGAGCGACCGCGTGGTAAGATGGATATTGAGGAAGTGATGTCGGGGAGCAAAGGAGGGAGTGGAAAGTGGGAGTCTGCACGGAAATCACAGCACAGTATTCCGGAGGGACGGTTCACCTTCAACCCCGTGGGAAAGAGGACCCGCGGAAAATAGCGATGTGACGTGACTTGGCTGGCCCGGAGGCATGAGAAAGTAGGCAGGATGCAAAGATTGAGAGAAACACGAGCGAGTCGTATTGAGGAAAGGGCTTGCAATGTTCGCGTTTAGGGGAAAAGGTAAAGGAGGGGAAAATACCTACCGAGCATGATGGCGGGAAACCAGCGGACGCGAAGGGAGTTGTAATTGGAAGAGTTAGGAGTAACTACTCACTAAGAACGAGGGTGTCTGTTCGTCATTGAAAGCTGTTGGTAGTATGATACGATAAAAGAAATCATTTGACGGAAGTGGGCGGACATATATGAGAGGTAAACAACTCATTTCATAAAAAATAACGGGACAATCGGACTATAAATATTTTGGAGGCTTGCGATTGAACAGACGAAATCTCACAAATGAAATATCACAAATACGGAATCAATTCAATTGTCACATGATTTTGATTATCTTGATCATACTGACCTAGAAAAAAAATATTAAAATAATTATATTCAGCGTAAATGACCTACAGATAAACCGAATAATGAATCATTATTTCCTCGAATCTATAAAAATAATAATGGAAATATACCAACAACACGAATTTAAAACCAAAACAGTATGAAATTATATGCATCATTAAAATGTATTTTTTAATTTAAGCAATACAAAATACCACATATGAGCATCAATTACGACCGCAAACTCCCAAAAAAATAAAACTTATCGGAAATGTACATAATTCAAAGAAGTTTCGCCGATTCCTGGATTGATGAGAGATGGTTTTGGAATGAACAGAGAGGAGCAGGAACGAAGAAGGATGACCACCGAAGCATGACGAAGAGACTGCCAGGGATGATATACAACGTGGGGTGGATGCCATGCGCCCTGTCCCGTTTGATTGCGAAAGGGGTGCGCTACAGCCAACTGAGGGTGGAATCAAAACTCCGGCAGAGATGGAGGGGGAATGAGGGAGGGGAGAGACGCCAAGGGGGGGGGGGGGCGTGTAATGAATGGAGGAATGGCAGTGAGGGCGAGGGGAAGAAGGAGTCGGTGGGGCCCTACGAAGGGATACCGCCAGGGACTCAGCCAAAGGCTCCGGGAGGCCAAGTGTGATTAGCGTGGGCGACAACATTTCGCAGCGTCGCCGATGATGACAAAGGCGGAGATCACTGAACCACATGATCAGGCGTTCGGTAGAATCGAATTACAGATTTGCAAATTGGCACCCGAGAGGACAGACTACAACACGACACCCTCTTTCCTCTACCGTCCTAAAATACGTCTGAAACAGAAATAGAGAAATAAAATGCCGATAACAAACTCAAATTGTGGTTTGAATATTATTTTGTCAGGAAATAGAAAAAATAGCCCTGATAAAAGAGCAATTTCGTCATTGAGGATCCAAATTTGTCACAACGTTTTCTTCTATACACAATCTTTTCTTCTATATATAATTAAGGTATCGCATAACAGCATGTTAAAAAAACAAACATTAGCCCGCCAATTATTCATAAATTTACAATCACAACAAACAGAAATCAAAATTACCTCTCCACTGTTTCTTCAAAGTTGCTTCATGAATTGAAAATAAATGTAATCAACATAGAAGCAAGTAAAAACGAGTTATTATGGCCAATACTAATCTCTCGAATGCATGAAGAGCCTAGAGACTACAGCTCCATATCCTTGACCACGTCTACGACTGAAAATGGCGTGAATATTTACATACGAAAAGAAGGATATTTATTCCCTGCTTACATGTGAATAAAGCAGTTCAGGTAAGAAGACTTTAGACCCCTTTCAATTAAAAAAAATTTTATTTCCCAAGTAGAAATTACTTTATTCAGGACGATGGACGGAATTCTGAAAGAAGGGGTATTTTTAAGTGACATTATTCGCAGCTCGCGGGTGGTTTTAGAATTCAATATGTATATATAACATTATCTTTTCCACATGCGTGGAATGCAGTCTACAAACCGGTATCTCGGAAAAGTAAAGAGAATTACACATGATTTTTTTCACGAAGCAAAATTGGAAATGATGAGATTTCTGATCTTATAGACATGTAGAATAATAACACGAGTTGTTTAAAACGACAGGTTCTCATCAGGGAAGATATGAGACAGCTCACAGAAAATATAATAAAACATAAGTAATTATAAGGGGGTTAGAAACTGATTACTAAGTCCGACGAGAAAAATTAGAGATAACGGTTCATGGCGCTAACTTTTACGATATTACTGAGCGGGCCGTTTTGATAAATTAATAAAATACCTCACTAAAGATTGCACATTTTTAAAAGAAAAGTAGGAAATAGGATCATCCAAAGGAATTGACCAATAAATGGCGATTTCACTACAAAATAATCAAAGGAGTTCAAAAAATGCACTTGTAAGTAAATAATGCCCACTATCAAGTTAACAAACGGATCGAAACCCTAGGGCGGGCTCGCGAGGATACACTCCCGGGGCAGGGTCTGTAAGCGCTAGCTTTTCACCTCTGCACCCAGAAGGGGGAGGACAGGAAGGAGAAAGGAAGTAGGCGCCGCCGCGATAGGAGCCCGACGACGCCTCCTGGGACGGGATAGGTAAGGAAGGGAAGGGACGAGGAATCCCGCACCGTGACAAGGCGGGAGGGTCCTACCATCAGCGAAACCAGGCATCAGCCATTGCTATTCTAACAACTTTGGAGGATTACCCTATGAGGAAGAATAATCCAACGATCAAGTCGTTAGATACTATCAAGTTAACAGTGGAATTTTCCATACTTGCATTTTCCCCCGGTAAGCTCTTAGTATAAGAATATGCAAAATAATCAACATTACGTGTGGTTTATCCCCATAGAAAAGGTTTTGCTTAAATAGATAATGGTGACTGCATGACTATTCGAATTTCAAATAAATGACGGTGAGTAGAAAACTCGGGAGGAGGAGGAGAGTTGCCGATGCGGCCCATTAGACGGTGAGTCGCCGCTCACAGTTCAATGCATTCCAATCAAACCCGAAAATTCCGGCATCCATCGGATGGACGGGACTAAAGGGCTTGAAAATTCCAGCGGCGTCGTCGCTCCCACCGGCCGAGAGAAACCCATCTCGCCGAAGACGGACTCCCCCCACGGGGACAGGTGTTCAATAGTCAACTTTCCACGCCGCGCCGGGAAAGAGAGAAAGGACTCGCGAAAGTGACTCCCCCGAATAAGAAAATGCCTACCCACCTCACCCCTTCCCTACCTCCTCTCCTCCCTCCCAAACCACTCATCTCATCGCAAGCGAACCATTTTCATTCCCTCCACAACCTTCGAAGAGGGCCGACTCGTAGCCAGGTATTTTGCTTCGGGGAGGCTTTGGGTGGTATGCAGGTTTTCGATATTAATAAAATAATCAATTCGCACATATGGTGAATCCATACTTCATTGATGAATACTACATCATACATACAATCCAAGCTACACATTCATCGAATAATCAATAAATTTCCTCCACATGATGCTGGAAGGTAAATTGGTCGTTATATACCAGGGATGCAGCTGTAGTTCATATGGCTTGGTCTCCCTTATAGGCATTTGATCCCGAAATTCGTCAATTTTTTTATTTTAAACTTCAGGGCTCCAGCTGCATTCGCTCATGTTACCCGCTTTTGAAAATTATATTATTAGAAATTCTCGCTCAACAAATTCACTCTTATTCCAATTTTAGATATTCAAAAATTAATTAAACCTGCCTGGAAAACTAATAAACCTGCTCGGAAATTCGGAAAAAATTCCCTTTAACAATTTTGCCTTTTTATATTCGAACCAAGCAGCTTTCAACAGATATTAATTTATTGCACAGTGGCTAAAAAAACGTTTGTGGGGTTCTTGGTCAGACGATAGGTGCCCTAGGGCTAGTGGTCTCTTGAACGGATGCATCGCGGGCAGTCGCCATGAGGGAAATGGCGCACCGGCAGGGTCATGCTGGGGACAATAACTTGGTTCCAGCGAAAAAACATATTCATGACGCCTCGTGAAAAGCTTCCCTTGGGCCACTAGCGTCACACTCCTCATGAATCGGGCTAGGCATGCGCAACCGCGAGCAACTATTCTGGTAAAAATAAAAAACGACGTGACGTCAGTGGGCCGCGTTGATTTTGGGACCAACTGCCTCGACGGAAAAGCGTATAAAGTGCTAAATCTATTTACGTCTATAGTCGAATATAAGTGCAAGGAGTCCTTTTTTGTGCTCTTATAGGTCTAATGGAAAACATCCACAATAGGGATATTGAGATCCTCAATATTTCACGAAGCGTTTTTAAGAGACTTTATCCCAATAAATCACTTAAATACAACAAGAAAATAGCAGTCAATTGAATTAAAGTAGGGAGCGGAAATAGACCTATCTAAAGTTATCAGGTAAAAATTGCAGGAAAAAGGATTTCTGTTTCGTAAATTAACGTTTCTGTTGTGATAACTGCCTAAAATAGCCTCTGGGAAAGTATTATATCCTCTCCGAAATGAAATTAAAATTAATAAAAAAATAAATAGAGTCCCGTAAAATGATGAATGGGCCACATATAATACATATTTTTACTTTATGAAATCTCACCTAAGGTTACCATGGAAAGCGATTACACAAAGCAATGAGTACGCTCTACGTGGACCGTAGTGTATCAAGTGGGTAGCCCCTTTTATTTGGGTTGCTACGGGCCAAGCATGGCGAAACCATGGCAACGTTGCCATGGGAACCCTCTTCCATTTTTCTCATGAATAGGCAACAATCTAAGACCGAGACGAATCGATTCATTTACGCATCCACACGCGACTTCCCGCATTCTTTGTCTCTCTCCCGTCGGTTCAACGACGACACTTCCTCTCTCGGCTGCAGGCATTTCCAACGCACTTTCACCAAAATACATATGGAAATGAATATCTAATAGCGATAGGTCAGTCCTAGAGGTCTGTAAGTCGCAGCAACAGCAGTGTTGCCGGCACCATGGTGAAAAATACTACCTACTTTCCGTTTCAAATTGAAGTCACTATCTTTGAACCTTGAACTTCAGGAAAAAATAATCGCGCGCAGGAAAAACATGCATCAAGAGAAGGCTATTTTTTCCAATAGTTTCTCGGAGTCAAATAATTTTGATTGAAAAAAAACCGTTTACTCAAGCCGTGGACGATACTACTTAGATTCACTAGAAAATTAAAATATCCTCTTCTTTTAATATACAATAATGAAGATTCAAAGCCAAATAGGTAAGAATTTGCTGGTACTAAAACATCAGCAAAACAAAGTCAACTCCGACCTAAGGAAGGGATAATCTTTCCGCTGAAAAGGACTATTTCATTAACATTTACCATAGTACACTGACGCGGAAAAAATATTTATTAACTATTTGTTAACTATGAAAAATGTATGATATGGATTATTTCTGTTAATTACGCTTTAAATTTGATGCAAATAATAAAGCTCCTGACTTATTTTATCAATAGGGTGATCGATATTACATTTTTTAAAGAAAGAAAAACTGTCAAGGCAGCGCCTCTTCTACGGAAGGGATTCACCGCTCAGCGCAGGCCATCCTTCTTCCTGCTACTATAAGCATACATTATGTGAATTAATGCAAGATATCATGTGGCACACTACTCAAGCGTTTTTAACGAGCGGCCAAGGAGACTATATCCCTTGAGGGAACCTGTTCCCAAAAAAATACTGTTCATACTCGAATAAGCAGGGATATAAAGTTTTACTTTCGTCAGAAGGCAACGAGGTTAACTGGAAAATGACGGGTGGGGAGAGAATCTACTAGTCTGAGCCAAGGAATTCATCGAACCAGTTCCTAATTGCTCGTCCGATGGGAGGGCCATCAAAGAACGAAAAAAAAACGCGCGAACTCTTAAAATGGATTGGCCATGGTCACCGAACGGGTAGGTCAGTCTCGAGAAAGGCGCGGAAATTCCTTGGCGGTGAGACAAGCTCCCTCCCGCTCTCGACGATGACTTTCGCTATATACGCACAATTAGCAGTAGCTAGACGAAGATGGTTACCGAGCAGAAGAATACGAACGGCAAGAGAACAACATGCGTCAAGCAAGAGCAAATAATGGACAGGAGCGCTCAAGGTGTCTGCTCAATCACCAAAAGCTGAAGCAAACATTGAAACTCCAACATCAACGTTATTGGAAATGGAAAACGTTACCAAATGAAATGCTCAAAAATAAATTTAATCATAGTCCTGATTGTTATCCCTCTTCCTAATCAATAAATGAAATGGAACTAAAACGTCCAAATGATATAAACAACATGAGAACAAACACTATAGACGCGGCTAGCCAGGCATACCCATCACGCGGATCGCGGACTTCGTTATTTCAATCCGATCAATAATATAACATATCGTTGAGCTAAACTGCCATGAGTTCAAATAAAATTATAGCAATTCCTAAAAGCATGGGAAGAATTTGACAAATACATTCTCACATAATAGAAATAATGATCCAGGAAATAATTCTGATTAAAACATTATACTATTACGGTTTAAGTCCCGCGGATCCTTCACATCAACCAAATCTTCTAAGATGTACCCCATCTTTAGCAATATTTTCAGTTATAGGGCTAAGTATTCTCAAAATAGATAAGCTAACAAGATATTATAACTTGGCGAAAATCAATAAAACTTCAAATAAAATGAAAAATAAAAATTTCTTACAACATGGTAAGGTGTGTTGGGAAAATAAATTCTGACAGAAAAGAAGCAATAAATCATAACTGTTTAAAAGCAGCCTATTGGTCAAAAGGTCAGCTAAAAGGGTCAAGCGCCATCGCATTGAACCAGATATTCAACGGCGTCCCCAATATTCTCCGATTTTTTTCAGTAGAAATTCTATGTAAGCTTTTAATACTTATATGCTCACAAAATATATATTATGAAATGCAAAAATTGCTAAAAACTTACGAAAAAATAAAATTCCATAAAACAAGGGAAATAGACTGCTAGATGAATGCATACTGAATACAAATAAATCAATAATTCTATGACAAAATAGTCATATCTGCGATTGGAGTCCAACGAAAACATCACACTATACCTTTACATCATCAAAAGGGTACCCAATCCTCCCCGATAAGCCACGCTCGCAAAGATTGCATCCCGCTGACAGGCTGCAACATCGGACCGAGACCATTTTTCCGCTAGAGTGGAACAAACGCGGTAGCGGTGGCGAAGCGTACATTCCAGCGAGGATCCTCCCTCGGTGACAGTCAGTCAGTCCCCGGTGTGACAAGTTCGATGAACCCCGCCCGCCCGAACGGAGGGTCGGATAGATTAAGGACAACAACGGGATACCGGAGGCGGTACAATCGGTTTTATAAACCCGACCGACTAGAACGATTCAGAGGGATGAGACGACGGAGGGGAAAAGCGAAGAGTTTGGTAATAGAAACGGTATTTTCTCACACCATTGCTCAATAAAAAGGACCGAGTTGAATGGGAGGCTGAAACTTGGTACAGACAGACAGAGTTCACACATAAGTATTATTAAATCTGTAGGCCGTGGTGGAAAAATTTCCCCCGCCCCTTTTCCAATGAGAGACACTTTCGCTATTGGCATAAAACCACACAAAATCAAGCGAATGATACGTTTTTTCTGACAACTATGTAATAATATGAAGTTAAATAAATTAAAATGAAATCGATAGAAAGATAGGAGCAATTACGATAGGCGGAGAAGTGTGGAGGAAAAAGAAGTCTCCAAAAAACCTAATGAAGCAGATGGGAAACTAAATCGGTCACATTATAAGGCATTGTGTTCTGATGAAGAAAATTGTAGGAGGACAAGAGGACGTTAAGAAAAGGAATAGCCATACAAGACAGGTTATCAGGGATCTAAAAGAAAATGTGAAATAGCTAACCTAAGGTAGAATCGATTGGAGATCTGCGTCAAACCAGAAGCTAGAATGCCTATTCTAAAAATCCTTAACCATTAACAACGAAGAGCAAATCCTAAAATAGTCATCGTATAATACTCCACTGAATGATGAAGAGTGAAGCTTTAATTAGTAACTAACGAGAATAATAAAAATATTAATTAAAAGGACTGATGAACATTAAATTTCTTTTTAGGGCTTGATTACACAAAGCACATTCTCACTCAAAAGTCAAGGATAAAGTTCTCATTCTACATAGAGTGTAATCGTTGACAACACTGTCGCGGTAACCCATGCATCAGTACATGCTCCAACGGAACACTCTGGCTCGAATAAGACGAAACAAAGAAGGTATTAAAATCAGACATCGCCTTGATCTCTCAGAGGGCTGGACCTTATCTCGTTGGGGCACCTGAATAAACGCCAAACCAGGGGAGACTGAAGCCTAGCAGAAGGGACTGTCCAAGATATAACCCCGTATTTATCTCCAGTTTGTTGCCGTCTCAGCCCTATAAAAAAAGTCGAAGCAGTATTATCAGACTTGCTGAGACTACGGAAAGAAATGTGTTGGCCGGCTTTGAGAAACTTTTGCCTCCTCTGCATTCTTCCGCTAAGCTACCGCGAGGGAAAAAATAAGCGTAATAGAGACCGCAATAGGCTAAAAATCTAAATATAATCGTTACACGTACATTATTTTTCCGAAGTATATCACCAATTAATGTGTACGGCGGCCATAAGATATGCATAACGATATTTAGTGGTGAAAACGGTGGAAATTCACCTTTCAAGACTAAGGCTTGGGACATCATTACATCATCAGCTTTGAAAGACAACCTGTACAAATACGCTCGAAAACCTAAGGGTAGCAAAAGCGCCGAAAGGTTTGTCTTGAGCCGACGTGGGAGGGATAAAAATTTAATTGTTTTTTTTTTCAAATTAAATTAAATTAATCATAGCCACCACACTAAATGAGCAATTGACCGGACAGTTTTACGCCAATGCATTTAACAAGGAACGCTGATTATTTCCTCAAAATTTTGGAAAAATGTTTTGCCACAAGTCAATCACATGACCAAACGATCCCTGAAAAACGAGGAAACTGTAGAAAATAAATAAAAACTGAAAAATAGGCACATGGAATTCCAGCGGGCATTAACATTATCACTAATTAATTTAAATGTACGTATAGTACTAAATCCGGGACTAGAAACCTACTGCAATATTAATTTATAATGAAGTTTCGCGACCCCTCAGAGTCATGCTCAGGGATTAACCTCCATTTTCCTCAATTTTTTTAGCGCCAAGTAGTCGAGCACAACACTTCCCGTTCGTGTATGGACGCATACTTGTAATGTGAACGAGAGAACTGGCAAAACTGAAGTCATTTGTTTGGAAATTGAGCATAGCGATCTTTTGTCCTAAAATACACACCACAAAAATATTTTTGCCCGGCGAAGCTCGCAGTGGAGGAACAGAAAAGTTGAATGGAACGAGAAGGAGGAAAAACTTGAATGCAAGAATGAAGATCCCCTCTTTTGATCCGTCTTTGAAGCAAGCATTCCTTTGGGCAGGTGCATTTAACAGGGCAGGCGCGGCCTCGGACGAGGTCGCAGGTATTTCTCACGAAAATTAAGGAGAGGGAACGCACACACAAAAAAGAAAACATTCCTACTACCACCGACTCCTCCAAACTACCACCTACTAGCAGGCCGGTTCCTTCTTTTTTTCGAGCGCTGGTTCGGTAACATCACAAAGCTTCCCCCCTTTCCTCTTCATCCCTCAAAACCTTCGACTTCCCTCTGCCACCAAGGGGTAGGTACCCTCCCCATACCTCACTTCCTCCAACCCCCAACTCCCCTCCCCTTAGCAGCGTCGAGGGCCAAGAAGGAGAGACAACCCTGCCTCGCAGAGAACGACAAACACCTGGCGGAGGAAATTAGGAAGGAAGTTTGAAGGGCGAGAAAAGGTGTTATTATGTGAGGGGTGTACGGTAAGTTATGCGTGCGTTCCTCTAAAGCGGAGAGTGACCAACAAGAACAACTAAAATTCCCATGGCTCAGTATAAGTAGCAATAATGAAGAATTTTTAGAATAACTAATAAAGCATGATAATCACGCGGCATTTACGCATAGGGATAACTCTGATCTATACATCAGGAGAGGAATGCATTCTGCAAATGCATACTATTGAGAGTTCTCTTAACCTCTAAACTAATTAATCAAGGATTGGACGCCAAATGGTTTGCAAAATAAATACTACGCACATCGTTTTTCAGCTAAAAATGCGATAATATTTAATTAATCAGCATGATATTATTTTTATCTATTCACGCAATACTCTAATCAACCCAAAATCCAGGTTTTTATCACATAGGCGTAACCGTTCACGTTGCCTTCAATAATTAATTAGAGTTTTCCCAGTATTTAAGAAAGCATAGCTGATACAGTGAATTTGGGTGATCGTGCACTCTAATAGAGGGCTGTAAATCGTGAGAGTTAAAAGAAATAGTAAGTTAGGAGCTAAATGACTCAAACTAAGTATACCAAATATTTTTTCTCACACTTAAATATATATTATTCCCATCCCCAGCGTTCAGCCAGCGGCGCACCTCGACCAATATTCATTATTCCTGAAGCGAATGGATTATTGGTGAGAATACATTTCAGGTAAATTTTTACAGGAAATATTTGACGAATTTTTTAATGAAATCTTCAGTCCTTTCAAAAGGAATGGTTCCAGTCATTCGAATCTCCAACAGAATGGAGGCAGGACTCACCGCTTGGACCCTGCCCTTATCCTCCCTTCCATTACCATCCCTATCATCGCCCTGCACTCCCCAATGGAGAGCCTTCCTTCACAGTGGGCACCACCCCTTCCCTCTTCCCACCTCCTTCCGCCACGGTTTTCCACTTTTCCTCTCTTTTCCTTCTCAAGCCGGCCCGATACATCTGTCGGAAACATTCATCCACTTTTAACGAGAATTTCCCAGAAAGAGGGTCGTCCCTGAAAAAACCGTTCCAACCGTCCCCGGGGGTAAGGAAGTAAACAAGGATGGGTGGGTGAGAGTACTTTTCCGATCCCTTTCAGCAGGCCGAGGCAAGGTGGCGAAGAGAGCACAGGAAGCAGGGAATTCCGACGGCGACGAGCCAAACTCACAGCTTACGACTGTGTCCATACCACGATAAGGAGCTCTCGAAAGAGGGTAGAGAATCTTTCCGTTTCCTTTCTTGCACCGAAATGTAGAACTTCTCTCGGAAAGCGCAACACGAATGCCATGTCGTAAGTAAGTCCATGAAGTGCGGCGAGAAAGCAAGCCAAAGAGAAATAACACGCCCGCGATGTCAAAATATGCGGTTTAAAAGTAAAAATTAGTGAATACTATGAAGAAAAGGTGATGAAAATATTGCGATAAAATGAAAAATTTAAGATATACCAGCGGCAAAGGAGCATAATATTATGAATGAAAGGTTGACAAAGATATAAATAAATTTAAAGCATGAAAATGACAATACCTGGGTAAGTAGTCGTACCGAATAACTTAGGCCTTTACTTATTTGCAGCTATGGTCAGTCAGGCACCTACTAGTCTTTTATAGATGATGAGCCAATGTGATTTGATTCTTGATTGATTTTGAAAGATCAATAGTAGAAGCATGATATATAACATACTAACAATATCAAAAGTATAAAAATACATGTTATACAAGCTCTTGAGAAATGCCTCTTTTTCCGAGAAGGGTTAAGTTATCTCTCCAGGCTGTATACATACATTCCTCATAAGCAAGAATTGAGGAGCAGCTAAGTTTTCTTCAAATGACTAGAAACTGAAGAGCTTGGGGCATCAAAGACCTTAAAGAATGGACAACGCACGTAAAACACCACGCCATGATTAATGACACCAATAAATCTTAAGAAACTCGCGAAGAAGGCGAAGTCTTCAGCGGCGCGGAACTAGTCTTGACTGAAGCATAGATAGTATTCAGAGGCATTCCTTGTGTGATTGCATCGCATGGCTGAAAGCCAAGATCATAAATTTCCAAATACACATCCCCATTGATAACGAACGATGGAGTGGCAAAACGTCGGAGAGAATGAAGTGATGCATAACATTTAACGCTCTCCCAGGTGCGTAGATCATCACCAGAAAAGAAAAGGAAGGATAAAGAGACCTTGGGACACCAGTGTGTACCTATCTTCATCTGAACTTTCTCCGCCAGTGGATGCAAGAAATTCGACTCGACATGCAGACAAAAATGAACACAGAGGCTCCTGAATACTTATCAACTGATACCTTTTCCGACATGCTTCCATCGCGTACTTGAAACTGCATAGCTGACTCACAGAATAAAACGTTGAAAAAATAGGAAAGCAATGAACTGAACTTTTGACTAACATGACGTCAAGAAAACTTATACCAATCTTTCTTAGCAATGATGCTCATGAACTAAAAACACACACCAACTGTAATGAGTACATGTAGACCAGGATTTTAAACTGTTGATATTTAACAGAGCTTTGAAAAGATCGACAAATACGGGATGCAAAATAATGCTATTCGCAGAATCAGAGAGCGTAGACATACACGTGCCTTAAAGAACTACCTATTTTATACGACATGGAACCACCCGATCAGAGCGTCATCTTATATGGAAAGGATTTCCCAACGAGAGATTTGAATCGAACTCAACGAGTTCCAGCGATTCCAAAGAAATGAAGCGATCTTCAGTCGAGGAGAAAGTGTTTCGGATCTCGGACGTTGACGCCGATAGTTCATTAAAATAACTTAAAATTTAGAAGCCGACAATAAAAATAAATTGGAGCCGAAATTTCAGTGATCATAAAAAATAGTATCAAAGAATACGTCAGTTTCCGGTGGATTTCGCCAAAGTGGACTATGATCAAATCTTCGATCAACCCACCACAAAACTGAGATAAATACTTACGCTTTACTTTCACTATAGCTATGCCATGGAAGAAACTATCGCCAGAGAGTGTCACTAATTATATTTGGAGGACATATACTCCAAAAACACATTGAGGATTTATTATTTGAGCAAGACCAAAAAGAAACACCGGAGGATACTGAAGTAATTCAGGGCCATAGCCAGGAGAATTCTCGGGCAGAATCATTCAAAGGGGGTTCCCTTAATACCATGTCTTCAAAATATTTCGGGGAATGGGACCCCTGATCACGCGTTGAGACCTTGAAGTCCAGTTCCCTAACTTTGATTTACCAACGAAACATTAATTACGAAAATGTGATAATAAATCAGAGGTATAGCTAAAAAAAACAATAGATGATCCAATAAAAATAAAAATAACATAATAGACTTTTTCCTGCATGAGACCGTGTCAGCATTAATTCTCTCTGATGAGGAAAATGGGAAAGAAGGGGTCGCTGAGCCTTCTGCGTCATTGTCTCGGAACAATCACAAGTTCCTGGGGGTCATTTATTAAGTCGAAGATGCAAGATGGATGTGGAGCAAACGTTTTCATTGTCGTCCTTAGCATGCACGGGAAGTGACCTTGAGCGGCATTTTTTCCCTCCCACCGAAGACAAGTAAGCAGTTACGTAAATTGCGACTCGTATGAAAAGCCAAAGGATCGACAATGACGAAACTCGCGCTCGTAAATATTGCAAGAACGTGCAGGAGAAGAGGAAAATTGCGCAACTCAGGGAAGGCAAATTCAGACAAACCAAGAGCTGGGACAAAAGAAATCGAGAATAGAGTAGTTTCCTTCATCAAAGAAAACGAAAGGCATTGATTGCGATTCGTTACCCACCATTAGTGTATTCTTAATATACAAATCATTTCGTTTAAAAAATACCGGTTTAGACGAATGGCAATGGTCCACTTTTATCCTCATTTGAAAAGGGCCAGATTGGCGCCCATGCGATGCCACTCCACGTGACATCACAGGGACCTTGTTTCTATACGAGAAGATAGGAGTTATACATCGCCTGAGGTTACCAATGCATGCATGAGGCGCAGAGCTCAGGGAAACATGTCTTAATAATCACTTATTGAAACTGGCTAAGGTCAGAAAGTTTTCTTCATTTGATAAGTTATTAATAATCCTTATTTAAGCCAAGCGCTACCAGCCAGCAGGGTACTCAGCTACCCGCTAGCAGCCTGCGTCGTATCAGCGCTCAACTCGCCTCAAGGTCACCTCACAGGGCGGCAGTGGGAACCAGAAATACGTCACACGGAGAGATTTCCCGGCATTCATACTTACGCGTCGAGTTTTCGCGCGCTTGAAATTTTTCACTTTTCATTTAATCGCGAAAAATAGATATCGTCATTTAAAAATCTAAAAGCGTGAAATACGTACTCCAGGAGTAATAATCTTTCGATTTAGACAGTAAAAAAATAATAGGAAACCACCCTATTCGAAACACGATGGTATTTATTTTCATTTCTAACATGAGATAAGAGAGAACATTCTACTTTGCGAATGAAAAAAATTATAGTACAATCCAATTCGGGACAGCAGCAATTCTAAAATATAAACTAATACATTCTTAGTCAAACGGCATGATCAGAATACTGACGACCCTATCGACGGATCAGAAATAATTGATACGAGGCCCTATAACTACGAATTGAATATCAATTATATGGAGCCGCGCATAAATAGCAGTCTCCGTCATAAAAAATCAATTAACTTTCCAATCAGGGTGGAATAAATCAAATAAGGCGGTTGCCATTGGACCTCGAGAAGAACCTTGACAGAACGACCCCACAAATATTCTTCCGCTTCATCATGTACGACTTGATTTTTAACGTGAAGTCAAAAAAAGGGGATCTATACTTCCAAATATCGGTAGTATTAACATTGTAATATTGCAATCCTAGTTGGTATTCAAATGGACAACCGTCCCCAATATAATACGAATGCAATTCTTGAAATAAATTCAGGTAACCCTATCAAAGGAGAAGAAGGATCCACTTCAGTGGCGTAACTAGGACTATTCTTTGAGGGGGGGGGGAAATGGGATAACCTGGGGTGGCGATCCCACACCCCCGTTGGGAAAAGTTTTGAAAAATAACATGCCTGGAAATACATTTCACATCATTTTCACACAAAAAATTAACTTAAAGCAGACGCAGGTATTAAATGTCAAAACTAGACAACAGTTTTAAATAATTTTTTAATATTTCTCTGAGGCTTTGGGGGGATCTGTCCCCCTCTTCCCCCCCCCCCATAGTTACGCCACTGATCCACTTCCTATGACTATATCTTACAACTCGAGTGGATCTCACACGACGATCTTGAACTGATAAATTATTAATAATCGTGTACAAAGAACCGAAACGTTCCCTTCGATAACGGTCCCCATTTTACTGGCAGAGAAGTGGAAACTCATCATACAAAGCATTAACACCACGATTCGCACAATAATGCTCCTATGACGATCTAACCTATCACATCGCTCTCACTAGCAAATAGACAGTTGACAAATAATGCTAGACGCCGGAACGAAAGAACTGCCGTATCAACTTTACGCACTATGAGGTGATTTACAAATCGTTCCAACCCTACAACATCACACGCACACTACTCAAACATAAAGAGTTAATATGTATCGACCTGAATCGGCAAAGAACTTTCCTCCTCAGCCTTAACAGGTGTCATACGCCGGCGCAGTGGCCCGGGCAGACGCCAAATTCCATTCCAAGCACACAGAACCTTCTTTTCCGGCAGCTCGCTAAACTAGCATATAGACATTAAGTACCTAAGCCACTGAAAGATGGGATATTTTGCTACATTCTGTCGTCGGATGGACTGAAAAACCAGTCAACTCATGCAGCTCCCTAAATTATACAAACCATTTTCCCTCGTCCAAATACACGAGAAAGAAAGGTAACATTACTCAAAGCAATTAGGCGGTTCGCGCATTCAGTCTCGCACTGTTCCTCCAGAAATGAATTACTCCCATTCCCACAAACACAATTTGCAAGTGGAAATTTGGAACGAGTGATTTCACGTCCACCCTGAGAAGGTAAGAGCACTAATTGGTTTGGTACACTAGGTGGGTGAAAATATTACTTTCCAAATTCTTGCTTTCTTCTTCCACGATTATAATGGTTTGAAGTAGTAACACATTATGCGCTTCCTTCGAGATTTATTTACTGTTACTTGACGCCAGTAATTCGATATAAGGGTCCGCCACAAAGACACGCACGATGGAAAAGACTTAGGAAATGACAGGTGGACGATAAGCAATGAAAAAACAATGCTGCACTATGGAATCTGTTCTTATACGTACGACAGTATAATAAGAAAACTACCCACGATTAAAGTATGCTTCTGAACTGTAAACAACATATATAACAAGAGAATGCTCAACTCCCAAAAAAGGTGAAAGTGAAACTAGACCTTCAAATATGAAAAGAGAACGTCAAACACACAAAATAGGATTTTAATCATACTCTCAATAAAAATTGGCATAAGAAAACATTCGATCATCAATTAAGAACAGAGAAATATTTTTTTTTATTTTAGAGCCCTTCAGATTGTAAATCGGCATGACAGAAACATTCGCACAGGCACATGCGCTAGATAACTCCTAGTGGATTCTGGCGGCAAATAAACATTCCCAACTATCAACCGAGTGATCCATACAGATAGAACTTCAAGTGCTTATGCAAGAATACCTCAGGCATGGCTTTTCGAAATATATTTACCACAACATCACGAATATCACTCTCGATCCCATAAAAGCGATAATGCACGTATAATATCGACAGTCTAATTAAGAGATCGCCTTAAATAATTACCATAATCTTAACTTAAAGGTCATGAATGACCAAGCAAAACAGAAAGAGCCTTATACTTCCAATTCGCTCAGGAGGACAGCTCAACAACCCATACTGCATGTAACTTCACCTGCGGAAAACGCCGATGAAAGATTAGGGTGAATTTTAGTAAAAATGACAAAATTACTCACCGGTTAGGATCGATGGCTACCTCCGAGAGCTGCAGAAGACTTGAGGAGGTAAAATTTAGTCAATCCGTCAATGCACAAAACCGTTGAGAAACTCACTCGCCTTGCAACGCGTGCCGGCAGCTACAGCTGGGATGCACAACACTACCTTTGAACGGCTTCGATACGTCCCAAACAATGTGATGCGAATGTGAGAGCAGACGGCGAGGCGCACACAACGTCGTAGTTCCGAACTAGTTACAACGTTCGCCGCCAGATGCCACTACTAAAGGGGTTCGCCGCAGAGGCCTCTGGCGAAATCTTTTAGAACTTTTTCAACGAGTTAAATGCCTGTTGAAATTGGAGGGAATTAGAAAGTTTCGGATGCTGAGAATGAACACTACATGCCTTTATATTTTCCTTACCAACTTTATTCCTATCAAGAACTGCCTCTAGGTTATGGAAAATGAAAAGGAAGAGTTGATGGGGACATATTGTGTACTTTTTCATCCTTGTACTAAATTCACCATGCTGAAAACTAAATCCAGAAAATAATTCATGAAAGGCTACGAAGAATCCCAAGGAACTTAAAACATATTTGATTTTGAATAAATCATACATGCACTTAAATGACACCGAATTGGAAACTCAAAGATCGCAACACACTGATTTGCATTGTTGAAGTTTATTCGGGATTGCCACCGGATAAGGTTCTCCATCTCTGCCGACGTTTCGATGGCCGAGTCGTCCATCGTCATCAGGGTCAGAAGCCCTGATGACGATGGACGACTCGGCCATCGAAACGTCGGCAGAGATGGAGAACCTTATCCGGTGGCAATCCCGAATAAACTTCAACAACAGCATACGCCGTGAAAACCTCAGATCTTTCTTTACACTGATTTGCATTTACCTCACTGGAATTAGGAGAGAAAAATGTTAGTATTACCACAAATCTTATCACCGTCGATGACAGGATATAAATTAGAAACTCCAGTAGGACACCCAATCATCCCTATCGCCCTTTCCAATAGATTTGAAAAGCACAGCGTTAAAAGAATACCATATTTTGGGAGGACTACTACCTCCTTAGCAACACCCTAGGCATACGTGTTATTTGGGTAATTTTTCATTAATTGATACCTGACTGAGATAAACCTTGGCTCTGAAGAATAGTAATAAAAGGAATGAAAGAATATAAACCGGAGGAGCGATGAAGAATTTTTCCACGAAGAAAATTTTAAAAGCAGTTTTTCAGCCTTTTTTCAGTGGAAATGCATATTATCGAGTAAGACACAGATCCCGGCGGGGGTGGAACCATAGCCACCTAGGTAGCTATAGTGGAACCCAGGTTAAGATGGGAGGGGTTGTTTCACTCCTTCCCCGAAAAATTTTCCCTTCGCGATGAGGCGTGTTGATTCAGTCGCCTAAAAAAATCCTGATAACACAAGGAAAAGTGTCGAGAAAATTATATAAATTTAATTTAATTTCAATTCATGCGTGCGGTAATTTTCAAATTTTTTAAACTTAATTTTTACCCATACACAGAAATTTTGTCCGAAGGAAAATCAAAGCTATGGAGGGAACTTGTACAGTGAGAAAATATGGGAAAAAGAACGGTAATAGTAAAACAACTCCCGGCAATTAAAGAAAATGATGATAGATTTTTAACATTGCGTCACCTAGACTAGATAATCCCCCTTCTCCATCACCCCTTAATACCTCATCATCCCAAAAAATATTTCAGACTCCAGATTCCTTTTAAAACTACGGAAAGTAAGTTTTTCCACGAGTGTCTCGATGTAGTGCAGAAAATGTGCACTCATTAAAAAAGGTTATATCTTTTCATTCGATTCTATCGCATTATTTCTACTCCTGGTTTTATCCCTCTTTTAATGCTGAAACCGAAGGCAGATCCACGGAGAACTACCAAGGTAATGAACTCATTCACATCCATACCTCACCCCATAAAACACCACAGGAGCACACGGCAGGAGGTGTTCTCAAACTTGTCCAGGGAAATAGGGGTTGAAGAATTTAATGAAAAGCAGAAGGGAAAAATAATTTGCTCGTTAATAGAATAATTAAACAGCTTCCTAACCTCAGAGATAGAGTCCTTATACCAGCACAGACCGAAATTTTCCATAGACAACCTTGATCAATTCTCGGATGCCATATTAAGATTCTCATTAGCACTCGTCGTCCACTCGCGGCTTTGCCGGTGGCTTACTCCACCACCGGGTTCCTGTCAGCTAACATCCAGTTTATTTTGATCCAAAATATCCATCTTATATCCTATGAGCAAAACTAATTTGTACAGCCAATTATTGCCACTATTAACATCAAATGTTCGGAGTAGGGAATCCAGTAGATTGCGTACGTATTGCTGAATTACTGAGTAGCGAATTAAATGTACCTTTAGGAATAGGAACGTCCAAGGTATTGACTGTCTCGCTGCCATTTTAAAGAAACAAATATGAGAAGTAATCGCCATATTTTTCTTTTTGCTTGTTCACATTTCTTTTAATAATACTGCATTTTTCCCTCGATTTCACATTTATTTCCAAATTGTGTCAAATGAGGAATTGAATTACCGTAGATGGAAAAAGTTTTTTTCCGCATTTACTTTGTAGCCAGAGATTTTATTATTAAGTTATATTTACAGCAGATAAAATTCGTAAAACTACACTAATCTTAACGAGCTTTATTAAGCTATTTTTGAGGAGAGAATAAAAATGAAGGAGGTGCTTTATTGTATTTATAGCAACAGAAGTAGTCATTAACTTTACGAAAGTTAACAATACTGCTAGAATGTTGCCACTGATTACAATATCTACCGTACCTCCTGAGAATAAATTTTTCTAACTCCTACAATAGGATTCTTGGTATCGAACCAAAATTCAATTTGGAAACGTTATGGGAATCAATGGCGTAGATAATTAATTATTTTTTTCCTTCGGCGGTTACGACATAACCCCGTAAGAACGTGGGGAAAAGGTATTCTCCCTAATTCCTCCATTCACTCCACTCGTCTCGGATTGCCTTAGGCTCAAATATGGTAACGATTGCTCATCTCCGGGAAATTAATTTCTCGCATCATTTCGCGTTAATTAAAATTCGCAAGGCAAGAGGGTGAACTTACTCTCTCAAACTCGGGAACTTGTTAGAAGAGGCGTCTTCATTTCGCAAGACTCAAACAGCGCGGGGGGAGAATCTCGTTTTTTTTTGGGCGCGTGGTCCGAGAGTACCTGCATGCATGAACCCCGCACGGAGAAGAAGATGTTGGACTTTTCTTGCATTTCTCAGAAAAGTCGACTCGACTTAAAAATGTGAAGTGGCTCCAAAACTTCACAAAAACAAAATGAGTACCGGGATGCTTTTCATGACTGAGAGAGTTGAAATAAACCTCGGAGGAAGTCTCCTTCGAAGGATGCATGGGGGTGAGGGAGGGAGATTGGAAGGGCAGAACCATCCAACGGTAGTCGTGGTCACGTGCGCCTCTTCAAACCCCGCAATTAGAAGGGTCGGACAAAAAACATACAAAAGCGGAAATGTCACACTCCCGAGCACATTGCATTTACCCCTTCCTCGAAAACTCATTCCAGACATTACCGGGAGGAGGTGAGCGGAGTTCCCGCAGAGAGGAAGTTGTACCCTCTTTGATTTACCTTTATCCGAATGGGTTGTGCCTCTCGCAGACATCACGGTGCTGTGTTGTTGATTTCATGTTTCATTCCCGGATAGTGCACGGAACAACTACAAAATCATCGGAGAAATTTCCGTCTTCCTCGATTGACGAAAGGAAATGCGCTATTTCTATTGATTCGCTCCACCATTTAATGCTCGTGGGAACACAATTAAACTTCATTGGGAAGAAAATTCTCAAGAACGACCCCAAAATCTCACGAGGAATTCATTCTTAGCTAGATGAAGCATCTCCTGCATATCTTTGGTGGCAGAGGAATTTCGTTGCCTACATCGGTATCTTTTGACAGTTTCGTAACTATCGGTACAATAAATTACAGTTAATGGCGCTATGTTTTAAAGAAATTTCATGAATTTCGGCTTGGCACGCAGTGAAAATATTTTCTCCTCATTTAACTCGTTGTTAAATAGCCGCTTAGTTTTAATCATAGCTAGGTAAAATGAAAACAGACCGTTGTTTCGGCACTGTGTACTTCTACCAAGGTATTACAGTCGGTTTTCATAAAATTATGCATTGAAAGCAACGAAGTGCTTTTATGATCATTGGCTTTCAGGAATTCAGAAAGGCGCACAGAAGGATGTTATTGTTACGAATTCTTTTAGGATGAAATATTCGCATTTATGAAAATATATCTCTCAATAACCGGAGTAAATGTAACATCAATGATTGCACCCCGATCATTTTTATCAAGACGTGTCATTAGTTCTAAACATAACCTTTCTGTTCGATATAATGGCATTAGCTGAAAGCAACAGTGAAAACCTCTCACCGTTTTCTTTTCTTCTGAATCCTCCGGTGGAGCTGGCTGGAAATGAACGAAAGAAAACGGTATAAATATTCATCCTTTGAAACACGTTCCTATTTGAAAGAAGTGCAAGAGAAGATTTGTTGCTTTTTGTTCAAGTATTTTTTTAATTAAAATCCCCAAAAATTTAATGAGATTTTAGACAAAGTTAATTAAACATAGATGCATGCATTTGACTTACCATAGTAAAATTTTTAAATTGAATCAATCATCAAAAAGAATTGAAACTTGCATGAAAAGCCAATGGCAAGATATCAAGTTTTGATAAGTCAACAACATACACGCTTAAGTAACACAACAAGTCGTGAGATAATACGCCTGAGTCACCAAGCCTCCATTTTTAAGCAACAAATAGTTAATTAAACTACAGTATAACGTAAGAATAAGTTATGATACTGTGAAAAGTATCGTAAATTATGCTCTTATCATCATTACATCAAACTGAAACATATGGTTAATGCCCCGGCCGAGATGTTTAATTCAAGGTGCAGGCCGTTTACAATGATAATCAAACATATCGTATTTTTCGTACCTGCAAGCATTTTGCCGGAACATATCCCACAGCATCATTTGCTCCAAGGGCTCTGCAAGCCCACCAAATTCGGCCGTCCTTGCTCAACACCTAAGCAAGCGAGCGAGCAAAAAAAATTTAAAAAATAAGCACATATAAAGCACATTGAAAGCTACAAAGTTATTCAACGGGTAAAAAAAAGAGCTCAGGCAATGCTAAACACGCAATGCACATCATAAGGAGATTTAGGAGCTCCACTTGTTGACAGGGAAAACAAAAGCGATTGGTGGGTAGGGTCTTTGTCTTCCGATCTCACAGATGAAAATCTCAGCAAAAAATATAGTTTCATTGGCCCTTAATATGCTTCTTCAATCCTTCCATGCTTCAGAAACGGCCTTGATACTATGCAAAACTAGCCCGCAAGCGACAGGGAAGCTCGCAATTATACTTTCAGAGAGAAAAATATCATTCATTACAAGGCGACCCATTTCCAGGGTCATTATTAATTATGCATTCCATCTCAAAATGAACCATCAACGTCTGAGTGGAGGGAAAAAAACCATAGAAACACGTACGAGGAGAAAAGGGGAAAGGGGTTGAATACAAAAGCAAAGGACCTCATTGAAATGTACATCAATTATTTTTACCTCGAACAAATCTCCCTCCTCGAACGAGAGGAGAGTGTCCAGTGGCGTGCTCTTGCGGTTGTTGGCGGAACCACCTCCTCCTCCTCCCTCGGTCCTCTTGGCAGCCTTTTTGAGGGACGGCTCCGAGCTCGCCTTCTCCAGCTTATCGCTCGGCATGGGCAGATGGCGACACGGGGAGGCCAGCGGCTTTTTGCCGGCGGAGGCCGTGCCGTTGCCGCCGCTGCACTGTGAATTTCCTTGCGCGGCTGCGGACGGCGAAGGAGGCGGCGAGGCTGACTCCACTATGACCCGACCCCTGACGGACGCACAAGGGGACGAAGGCGTGGATCGGGTCATTATGGCCGGTGCGACGGTTAGGCCCCCGTCGCTCGGACGGAAGGAGCATTTCGCTCGGTACAAATTGGAAGCCATTGTCTCGGCAAGCGAGAAGGAGTCCTGATCGAACAAGGGAGGGAAAGGGAAGAAGGCCTTCTCGTATTTTTTTATTGTTCTTCTCACTTTTAATGACCAAGAAAACAAAAGGTGGACGAGTTCCGTACACAGAGACACTCACTCAAAAACACACACACTCAGGGTTATACTCGCAGCATAAAACGAATCAACCACGTCGTGGTTGTCGTGTTGTCGGAGCAATACCCAGATTCCCTTATGATTTTTGAGTAATTCTCACCCACAGATGCACTCACTTAAAATACCACCTCGCAGCGCCCTTTCTCGTTAAAAAACAAAACAAGGAACTACGAGTAGAAACACTCGCTCATTCTCTCCCTATCTCTCTTCCCCGTTCATTCACGCGCCCCCCGTGTGATGCAGAACGTAATCACGGACACCGGCTGATCTCACTCACGCCCGTTACGGCCTGGGACGAACGTCAACATTACCGGTCCACCACCCTCACGAATCCACAGCAAACATTCACCCACACGGGATTTTCGCGGAGTTATCAGGTTAACTTCCCACGTACGTGAAGGATTATTTACCAATGTTATCAGCGCTATTTTGTCACTTTCAGGCGGCGAATCGCGTCAAAATCTGGAGTGCGGTCTGGCGTCGGGGCTAGATTTAAACGGAATAGTATCCGCTTTGCCGATAGGAAACCGCCCCTGTGCTACCGGCCACAAGATGTGGCCATGCACCCGAACTGTGAAAAAAATCCCGACTCCTTCCCAGCCGCCTTTCAATGAGAGAATAGATCGATAAGTGGCCAAGAATTGTGACCCGCTTCCCTAGTCCTAGACGGAAGCTGGTTCCTACTAAGGACAATGGCCACAGGGGTCTATCGTGAGACCCAGGGTCTGTCGCGGTTCGGGTCGGTTTACACTCTGGGGGCAATGTTGATCGGCTGGAGGGATGTCGAGAGAGAGATGGATACAGGGTCCAGGGGGGAGAGAGGGAGGGCAGGATACGGGAGGGGAGGGTATTTTTTTGTCCAGGATAAGGCGTCACCGGCGGCGGATGTGTACTATATATCCCGGAGATGCGATGCTCTCTCTCTATCTTCGTATCTCTCGGCTCCGTATCCAGGGGGCGTCGTAACCTGGGGAGACGCTCGGCACCGCTCCTTCCCACTCTACGTCTGCCAGGAGCAGGGTTTTTCGACGCCGTGCGTCCTCTTAGCGGCGAACGCCCGAAACACGGGTTCGTTCCCTGTTCCCTCTCTCCCCCCCCCCTTCCCTCTGCCACGCAATCCCTTCTCGCAAACCCCCTTCCCCCCTCCACTCCCCTTGCTCACACAACGCTCCCGAACAGTTGCTCCCCCTCCATCAAAACCCCCTCCCCTATCGTTCCTTCCCCCCTCCCTTTATACGAACTCACTTCCAACTTACTCCCCTCCAGGGGCGTATCCTACTCCCCTCCTGCCCCGAAATCCCCTCCGCGTGTACGTAATAAGGGTATCAAAGAGTCCGCGCGAGTCCTGGGTTGGTGAGGTGGTTTTACACTTTTTCGTGAGTTCCTCACGGGCCTACGTCACGTGTTGTCCGGGCGAAAAAAATTAAAATCGATCCATATATATATATGTTTTCAGTCCGTTGATGATGAGTCAGGGGGTGTTCCGCCCCCCACCTCTTTCCGACCCCTGCCTCGGAGGATGTTTTTACGATGGCGGCGGCAGGCCGCGGGCGGTCTCCACTCGCGTCGACGCCTCCCCGCTGCTAAGATGACGGCGGCGATAATTATGATAATGTCGACGAGAGCGAGGACCGAGTACCGCACGCACAACGCGACGCGACAGGGATTCGCTCCTTCCTGCTAAGCATCCTGGGGGGAACTCTTTCCCATAACCTTGCCTCGGTGTCCTTAAAGAATCTCACGGCCTTTGAGGTAGTCGCGAGGTAACACCCGAATTTCTGCGCTCAGAATGTAGTTTAAGCACCAAAATGGGCAGAGGACTGTCGTACTCGATCACTTTTATTCCAACACCCAAGAGTGCAACCCTGTGCAATGTTCCCTACGAAGTTTCCTAAAAAAATCCTCCCTCAAAGGCTTATGGGTCGACGACGGCGACTCGGCCACAGAAGGTAGTAGATGTATCACCGCAGAGGGCAACAGACGTACCCTTGTCGTACTCTCACTTTTTTCGAGGTCATAAAACGCGACCCTGCGCAACTTCTTTCCCACGAAGCTTCCCGTAAACAATCCTCGCCACGATGACTTTGAGTAGTTGGCGGGGTTGACACCTTTATTTATTCACTCAGAAGGAGGTTTAATCACCAAAGAAGGTAGAAGACGGACCCTTGTCGCACTCTCCTTACTTTTTTTCCTGAAATTCGAGGATACAGAGAGCGACCCGGTGCTACTCGACCGCTTCCTCGAGAAGCTGACTTCAGAGTGTGCGGAGTCATGTGGATTGGATTGTCCAAGTCAGCTGATCGATACATGCGCCCAAGTTCACGTCCTCTGCTCATCCTGCTCAGTTGCGACGGCCAGGGCTCGAGGCCTCGCAGCATGCGGAGGTCAGGGGAGGGAACCCTGCAGCAGGTCGGGGCCGGAAAGTGTGTCAAGGCCGCCGCAAGAGCTGGGATCCTCTCCATCCTCTTCATCACATAAACAATCCACCCTCACTCTCTCCCACTCAACTCCCTCCCCTATCCTCATCCGATCCTTCAACTATCCCCTTCTCCCCCAATACTAGCTCTCCCCCTCTCCTAAACTAATGCTCTCACTCCCTTGTCCTATCCTAATCCTTTCTCGGTCCTATCTCAATCCACTCCCCCTCAGTCCTATCCCATTACTGTTCCTCCCCTATTGTTTACGCTGGATGAACGAATTTGTTATGAGAGAGGGTGAGAAGCCAAGTGTTACTAGTGATTTTTTGCTTGAGAGAGTTAGGAACATAAATTAGGAAACTAATACAAACGAGATCAACGAGATATTTAGTAGTGCCTTTGATTTTCCACTCGATGTCAGTAGAGAATAAAGACTCACTCGTTTCCTTAGGCCAATCAAGTTGTTTGTATCTTTCTTCTATCAATTTCTGTGTCTGTGTGTAGAAAAATTAACGTGTACCCCTTAACTTCTCACCCCATCATATATCTTGTTAAATGGATTGTCATAATTATATGGCAAACGATACCGATTGTGTTACTTTCTTACTTTAAAGATTACGCTGAACTTAAATAATTAAAGAATTGAGTTCGTTTTAGAGACGTCTGGCATCAAGACAATTTCAACGGTTTTCATACAAATCTCCTTTAAAAAAATACGTAATATCACCCTATGCCTCTCAAGTAAAACCTCTCCCTTCCCTCTCCTAGCTTTCCTTATCCTAGGCCCCTCCCATCTTAATACTATCCCTCTCCCAGCATAATCCTCTCCTTAACCTATTCAAAAAAAAAAAAACAAATCCCCCCACACACCCCTCGCTGCATCAAAACCTCCCACTGATAAGCTTCCTCCCCCCTTTTCCTTTCCGAGAAATAACATCCGCAAACCAAAACCCTGGACTCAGGGACGGGAGGAGAGGGGTGAGGAGGGGTCCCCGAGGTCGCGGATGCTGCGCAAAAGGGTTCGCTGGTGCTGCTGCTGCTGTGGTGCACGTGGACGACCCAAACTGGGTCGACGACCAAAATGTTTCCCGGGGCTCGGTGCTCTCTCTCTCTCCCAGTCAGGGGGCAGGAAAGGGGTCAAATTCCCCGAGGGTGGCCTCATTTCGCCGCAGTAAAGTGGGATTCCAAGGATTTCTAGAATGCGTATTTATGCCACAGTATTTCTCTCCCCCCCTTATTAGTTATTTTCTTTTCCCAATGCGCACGTACACAAAGCTCCAAAGCTTTCAAGGGGTTTATTGTTTCGAGGGCTTTGTTTCCCTTTCCACATCTAATATTTCATAAGTAGGGCATTTAGGTTTTTTTCACCTATTATTTGAGTATATCTGCTACAAAGAAAACCTCTCCCATTAATGAGCCTACATTATTCTCCTGTGTATATATGAGCTTGTTCGGGGATAAGTATTATACGAAACCCCAATATTCAATTTTTTGGTTGATTGCATAGCAACCTGCCTCATCTATTATTATCAGGAAAGAGGAAAGAACATCAGTTCTCATGAGGTTAAATTTGACATGAGTGGTAAATAGTAAAACGAAGGGTTAGCCGTTTGATGAAAACCATAGACTGTTGTACTGTGTGACAGCTACTCCTGTATTTTGGGTTGCCCAGGGGTAGTTTTGGCGGAAGGAGGGGACTTTTGAGGTAGTTACAGGCGCCTCATTTGGAAAATAATTCGATTTTATTGACTAAAAGTAACAGATAAGCTTGAAATACTGTTTCGCACGATCTACCACACACTACCATACACTAGAGGAGGAGCACCCACCCCCAACGATGATGATGACGCATCTAACCCTTAAAAATATGGTTTTATGACTATAATTTAGTGTCTTCCAACTCTATCCCAAATTTTCCCTCAAAATTAATATTTATAGGGCAACTTCTACCGGCTATCTCCCCATGGGCATTGCATTTCCGGTGTAACGCTACTATGCACATTTCAGGAATAAAAGATGAGATTCCAAGTCAGTGATATGATGCACACAGTATATAATTGAGTCGACTTGCTTTAAAAACCATGCCTGAAATTATGGGAAATACGCCCATGGTAACTACAATTGTTCATTTTAATATCTCCTATTCTTTACCTGTCGTCATTTTATCCTCTAGAATTTGAGTGAAAATTAATACCATTTCTAATGTAACACGGGCACAAAAAAAACATTGCGGTCGAGAGAATGACATTGTTCAAGTCGTCACCCTCGCATAACCTGACCTAGGCAATTAAAGTAATCAACTCTCACCCATCGTCATTACGAACGCGCTCAATAGAGTCGAAATTGTTCCGGGCTTTCTCTCCTATGCGTTCATTCCGGTGTTAGGGCACGGCCTTGACGGAGGTTCTTTGGGGGAAGTCTCCCCAGAATAAAACCTTCGAACACCTGCGCTCTTGTGATATCACCCTGATGCAGTATATATATATAGAGTCGGGTCAGTAGGCTTCAATGAAGATCTATAGGTCATCAGAGAAGGCCTTAATATGACCCATAACAAGTGAAAGTCTACTGAACGAAATCAACAAACCGTTAAAAATCTATACCGTAATAAATAAATATTGAATTAAACATTGAAGATGGAACTTTTTTTAAAGTCAAGGTACACAGTTAAAAAGAGGGCAATATAAATGATACTGCATATGTAAAGGAAGGATAGAAAAATCGCAAAGTTGACCTTGATTCACATGAGAAAGAAAAGTACTTACATTGATAAATACACAAGAACACTACTTTCAACCACAGAGAGTTGCTTCAGTTAACCAGGGGGAGAGCAAAAACGCAAAATTTAGAGGGTAATCGATAACTATACAAAACTTTTCCTAGCCTATTGTGGGAAACCCTTCCATTGGAAAAGAAAAGGAAATAACTTAACTAGTATAACTAGACCGACAGTTAGCTAAGATTATTTTATCGTCGCCAAGTGACCAAAATAATCTCCAAATTATCCAGTATTGAAATCTTCCTTAGCTGTGCACCCCATTCCTGGGTCATTTTCTGTCCTCTCCTTCCCCTACTCATCTATTTAAAATATTCTTCGTTAGGGCCTGAGTAATGGCACCCAGAAATGCATTGTGCTCGCTGATAAAAAAATTAAAATTTCCGAAACAACGTAGAAGTGAACATTAAGAACTTTACAGGATTCTGACGACAGGATTTACGACAGGATCCTGAAATAACTCAGGAATACCGTTCAAAAGATAAGGAGGTACGAAAAAATTTGAATTTGATATCGGCTAAGATAAATCTATCAATACCTTATTCATTAAAGTCATTTAAATGTGGCGAATCTGGCGTATGAAATACCTCACGAGATGACACAATATCCTAGACACTGCAATCAACTGTGTAACATAATAATAATGTCAATATGCAATATGAGTGATTATTCGTTGCAAATCATGCCACAATTATGAAGTGTTGTTTCATTCCATAAGTATTGGAATTAGAGACACCAATATGTAGTTTACCATTGAAGATTTATTCAGTTAACTATCAACGTATTCGATCAAAGTAACTGATAAAATGCTTATGCATGTTAGATCACAGATTAGAGAAATTCCATACACAGCAAAAGGGACAAGACTATCAATGAATGGATGACTTAGCCTTTTTTAATCAAACTACATCAGTGTTGAAAGAATCAAACATGATAATGAATACGGAACCGGGAAAATACTCGGGCGAGAAAAGATGAAAGTTCATGAGCGACTCGGTATGTAGAAATTAGACCGCGAGGAATCATCCGACTATACACCGCGGAAGCCATGGGGCGGTGTTGGGTGGAGGAAGCGCCGTGGTGCAAGAGATAAGCAAACAAGGGGAGCGTTCATGCTGAGGACACAGCTACCGAGCCCGCGCGAGATATAACTCGAGAAAGCAAGTGCGACGAGAAAACACGTGAAGTATCAAGACTCAGATATTCTTTACATGGACAATCGTCATGATTTCATTGACGCATCCCACTCTTTGTCTTCCTTGGAAACACTTCCCAACTATCTCTCCTCCACAAACAGTTTAAAGAAACACCATTTGAGCACAAGGTGTCAAAAATCTGGTCAAATTTTAATCATGTCCTCATATTTAAAGTCTTAAACGGATAACTACACTATTTAGTTCCTAGAACTGCAACCATCCATTTTGCATTTGCATTTGCATTCGGTTTTTATAGTGATAAAAGTAGATTTTAGATGAAATTAGTATGTTATTAGAAGATAGAAAAATATATTTATAATAATATTTATAACAGAGGGAATAAAAAATAATATCTTACGTTTGACCATTAATTTATTGAGTTTAATCTTTTATTGAGTTTCATTTTTAATTTCTAAGGATCATACGGACTTTGGCAATGGTTATCTATAATCAACGGTCGACAAAAAAATAGAAAAAAGCCAAAGTTCTAACCCTCTCCCAAGCTCTACCCAGTTTATCAACCCGAAGGTTGGTTTTAATAGGCAAGGGAAAAGCTCAATTATAATAAGCTTTTAGAATGTATCATAACAAGCTTAGAATAAGGAGCAAGTTCCAATTCCTCGGCTAATCTACCACGAATTTTTTTATGGATTTCGTGAGTGTTCAAATCTTTACCCAGGTTGGAACCCGGTAGTCTTCAGTCCGAAGTGCAATGTAATTTCATCAATCGATATCAATCATCAACATTTTCTCGAATTTTCTGCCTCAGCATTAGAAAATTCATACATTCTTACTGAAAAACCTACGTGGCCGACAAACCTGTGATATTTCAGAAATTTTCAGCAGAAAATGTTCGGTTGGAGTATAAATTCTATCCAAGAGTACGATTTTATTTTTAAAATGTGAAACCATTTTTGCTAGATGCTGAAATCTGGAACAAAACATTTCCAGAGAAAGGGGTAAAAAAATGAAATAAGGAAGTAAGGCTAAATTCCTAAGGAAGCGAGATTGATCAACAAATACCTACGCGTTGAGAGACAAATAAAGTTGAATTTCTAAGACAGAAGACACTGGGTAACTTTTTAATCATATGCTGTCCAAGGTTTTAACCATCACATTCATGTTAACTTTTGCGTTTTTGTAGAAGATCATTCCGCCGTTCCCTTCCTTTATAATGAACCAACCTCCTAACATGATCATGAAACTTTAATGCCTATTTTACACGACAATTAAGAGACTCACTTTTTACGTAGAATTTCATCGACGAAACATCATTTGTGAAACAAAATAGTGTTTTGATTCTGTTACACATTCCACAAAAGCTAATGACCGCCATTTCCATTTGGCGGCATGCAAATGCGATTGCGTCATATAAAAATCCAAGGCCTACAGAGTATGACATCCGTATTCGTGAAAAATTAAAAGTGAAAGGTTTTTATTACCATGTGAAATCCTTGAATTACATTAATTCACACCTCTCTATACCTTTCCCTACACATGATCCGAAAACAAATTCTTCTCCATTGTTGGCACATATTTGCATTTTTTTTATCGTATTAGGAATTTTCTGACGTTCGTATAAAATTACACCGATAAAAATTGCGAAAAGCCATTCCTACCGATTATAAGGAAGGACACCAAGTGAACGAAAATTTGAGGTTATTTAACGTCTTTTTGCATCATCGTGACCTTAGTTACATGCATACAAGAGCCTGAAAGTATAGTTGAAATCTCGGATATTACTATCACTTTTGCGATTCCCAGCACTCAAACTTTTAGCAAACTTTAAGAAATGGTATCCGCGGTAGAAAAAAAAACATTATATTATCTATAATATTTTGAAAATAATGTTTAACGGCTGGTGTTATTATGGCATACACTAGATTTAATATGCTACTCTGTGGCAACTAAAAATATTTATTCATCCAAGAAATTAGGATGAAGTAGGTATATTTGAAAGATATTTCAATTTTATTGCTTAATTTTTTTTAAATCATCCCAGGCGCTCACTCAGCACCGAACCGAAATGGGTGCTGGTTCTTTCAAATTTTGATCCTTTTTTATCCCTTGTCCCTCTATCCTTTTGTATCTTTCACCATTTCCATCGTATTTTCCTCCCAATTATTCGCATAACCCAATGAATTTTACCATTCTTTGTGTCTTACTTACATTATTAGGTAACCCGTGCGAAAATATCCAACTTTCCTGGTATCAAGGAATAAGTATGATAAGGAAAGGGTGTAATTGGGTTTTAAAAAGAGAAGAAGGTGTACCATAAAGCACTTTCTTTATACTTGTTTCTTGCAAAAATGCGCAATATATATATGAATAAAATACTGGTAACAGAGTTTGGTGCCAGTAGGAGTAATCATGACGTCTGTTACCGAATAATGGCCCACAACTCACAAAACTTCTTTAAAAACAATATTAGAAGTAGCATTATTGTCGTCTGTAAGTATTTGGTTATTAGTTTCAAATATAATTATCATGGAAACTGCGTACTATATAAAATGTTGCATACTACAGTCCATGCGAAAAAACGAGTCTATCACTCTTATACATAACAATTGTATACCATTCATCCAAGTACAATCTCTATCTGCACATCTTACTATTTTCATTTTTTGATGCCCAGTCCCGTTAATTCTTAAATACTTTCAAATCGATATTTTTATTTATTCGTGATACACCTTATCTTAAAAGATCCTTACACATGATGCCTCTTTTAGAGAACGTTAAACATTTTTCATTGTCTTAGAATTATTTTTTTATATTTTCGCCTGCTCATATTACGTTTCTTTGGTTTAGTTATGGATTTAACGGGTTTTAAACCTTTTTTTTTATTTAGAATTAAAAAAATGTATGGAGTCGGTATAAATCGAGTGGATAATCGACATGGAAAAATCGAAACTTTAATTCAAATTAATGGGTGAATAGTGAAATTTAAAATTATATTTTTCGTCAGAAGTCGGTAATTCAAAGTTTAAAATGATGCCTCATTTATCACTACAGGTGCAATATTAATGGAGCATATACGGAATGGCAGAAAAAGATATTTCCATACTTTTGATACTCTACTAACAGTATATGTATTTCAATTCTTTTGGATAAAACATTAACTTATTAGATCATCTAAGTAATAAAATGAAAATGATCATCTTATAAAACAAAAAGGTGGTGGATGATTTCAACAGGCCTTCAATGACAAGTCAGAGACTAAGAGGTAATTTTACTAAGGTTTTTAATAAATCAGATAGTTGATTGTTCTAATGAACAATTGGTTTCCTAGATTAGTAAAACGATGGATCGAGCCAATCGAGGAAAAAATTGACGCAGCACAAGAGTGTTGAGGGCTAAACAATTCAGTTGGAGTTAAAAAAGAGAATGGTGAGTCAGTCCACACGGGTCCACTGGTGTTTGGCACGAGGGCACCAAGGGCACAATTATTATTAAAAGCCGCTCTCATTAAACACTTTAAATTCTCATAAGGAAACTCAATACACTGAGGCATGATAAACATCAGTAGAATTTAAATGTCATTTTCATCGTCACCGACTTCAAATAATTTCGCTTTTAATTTTTTACCTTGAAAATATGATGATTTTTAGAATCATATTTTTTTGCTATAATTTTTTTCCTTGTGATCGGCTCCGACCAGCCAACCGAAAACCACTTCAAATGAAGGCATTTTCAGTCATTCTTTTGTCCCATGGAACATTTTCCGCACCGAAACATCTTTTTTGCGAGACAATAAGAGCGCGAGTCACTTTTTCTCTGTCTCACTTGATGTCTTATTCATTACTAATCTTCGGAAGATTGGAGAACAACAGAAATTACGTTCAGGATAATTATTTTTTAATATTTTTTATAAAATATATTTTTACTGACGAAAATTACGATAGTGACTAGTTCAAAACCCAATATTTAAACCATACATTCCTGATTTGGAATATTGAATATCGAAATCATCCACAAGATCAGAGCTGAAAACCTATAGCACATAAAGATTTTGATTACAAGGAAGAGCGAATTATAATCGATATTTTCAGTGAATGCATTACTAATGAAACAAAATACCTGATTTAATGAAAATTAAACTTTGCTTTTTTATAATAAATATTTATGTGGATCATCTATATAATCATAAACCTTTATTGTAAAGATTTATGGTTATATAGATTTATGTGGAAAAACAAAGTTTAATTTTCATTCAATATGAACTAATTCCACAAAGTAACGCCTCACACCATCAACAAAATACCTAATCACTAGGAATTGTGTGAACTGTGTTTTGCATAGTTATTTTTTATTTCAATTTCTTTTTATCTTAATTTATCTCGTTCGCGATGATCGCAATACTTATTTGAATCATAATTTGAATTTTTCAAATATATATTGTATCCAAGGACCTCCATTAGCAACGAAACTAGCCTCCTAATATAGCAAGTACAAAGACAGGAGATAAAAAACTAAGATAATTCAATGATTGCCGATTTTATTGCTTTTTGTATGAGACATTCAGAAAAGTTTTTATCGAAATATCAACCGCACAACTGAAAGTGTGGGAACTTCCATGCACACACCTACAGTGCAATTCAAAAGATAGACTGCTCCGAAGCCATTTACGGGAGGTGTCGATCTTCGAATGCAAACTCTCTCCAGATAAAATATTTACATGGCAGCGCCTGGAGGGCCCGACGTATCTTCTTCAAGTGTTTCACTTCCGCTCGCCGGGAATAGCTCGGCCCAAATCGGAAAGTGAAAGATAATAAAGGCGTGAGGGAAAGCATTGCAGCTGGACAAAAGGAGATGACGACGACGACGAAGCCGTCGGAGCATCGCCTCAGCCGACCCGTTCCCATGCTCTTCCCCAAATCCTGTTCACGGTCCGAATGTTATTAAGCGGCCGGAGAAAGTGTTAAAAATCCTCTAATGTCGCGTATCCTGCCTTTGAGAGACTTTTCTCCCCCCCAAAAAGAGTCCCCATGGAAGCAAACGGACGGATAGTCTGACGCTAACCCACTTCCCAGGCGAGTAGCTGGAGACACGCCCTTTTCCTCGATTTACCTTTCTAAATAATTGCGATGCTCCGAGCAGAATTCCCACCAATGCGATTAAATTTGTCCCCTAAAGTCCTCGAAAAATTGGACCATGCTACCATGTTCACGCATCTTTTTCTAGGTTGCCCAGATGGAAGAAATTAATTTTTTCCGAAATTTCTCGACTCCGGGTTTGTTTTCTTGTACTGAATTTTTGTTTGTTTTCTAGCTTTTGCACGAATTTGGTCGGGAGTTAGGAGGTGATCTGAGGCGACACAAAAGGCTTTGATCGATTGATAAATTAGATTGGGCAAATAGATATCTTTCATAACGGCGCTATGAACGGTACCTTGGAAACCCGCCGTACTTCCATGTTCGTTAGATGGTGACTCTGACAAATACAAGTAAGTACTCGTAAAAGTAAGAATGAAATAAGAGAAATATGTTGCCTAACGAATTATGGAAACTGATTTTTCCCTCGCAAAGGAAGGACTTTAATAAATGAAAGGTCGAAATTAGGCAGTTATATCACTTGCAACGCGTACGCGTATTTTTTTGCATTCCCTCATGATTTAATAGTTGACGTCCGCACTCCTCTCGCCACACATCCAACTAAGCGGCTTGAATGTAGAGGTATTTCTTTTCACATGAGTCCTCTTCAAAGTAGTGCAAATATCCTCCCCTTGTACAAAAAAATATCACTTGAATATGAATGCTTCGTTCGTTGTTCCGCGCCATGTTATGAGAAGACGTTGGACAACTTTCCACGAAATTTGGCGCGTGGGAGAATAGCACTTTGGAGATCATTAAATTAATGCGCGTGGTTTTAATATAAATATTTAAACTTGGTCCGCTACCGTTAACAACCTCCCCAGTGAGAAACCCACAACATAATGCTTTGAGACGGACTTTCGGGGGAGTCAAACGCGATGGGAACATGTATTGAGGTAACTTCATTTCCACGCTGGTGCTTGAATCAGAGGCGTATTTGGATCCTCATTCCAGTCGGAGGAAGGGATACTCGGCAACTTAAGATTTAACCCTGACGGAACTGCGAAATGCCACCTTACAGATTGCTTTGGCCCAGATGCAGAGTGTATAACGAAGACGTGACGAAAGGCAATAGTGCCTGTCAGGACACTTCTGGAATATTCGTCAAAATCAGTTTGGCAATTTCATCCCTTCAGGTTTGACTATCTCTATCTGATGCAAGTACTGTAGCTAATAGTGCTCAGAAATGGAGATGGATCGATAACTAGGGGGATGGATCGATGATCAATGTAGGATTAAGTTAGTTTTTTTTTCAAAGAAGGACGTTCCATGATATTTTATACTTAAAAATAAACGAATAATATACACGGCGGAGTATCGCTGCATGCTGCGGCCACGCCCATGCGCATGATTCATTAAACTAATATACGGCGCTACTTTATTGTTTATCTGAGGGCATTGCTTAAAATGCCTATTTTTATTTTGCTCAAGATACTAATTTTATGTTTTGAGTAAATTAAGAATAATTTATGGCGAGATTTAGGCCAATTTTTACTACCTAACCACATATACCTATTTTACTTGTCAATGCGTTTGTTCTGCTGTTATCGTCTATTTAAAATCCTAAACAGGAAATGTTCCTCTCAGATTCACCATCTTCTCTTTATTGAGGAGATAGTGTAATATTCCCGTCAAGGTGGGTATTTTATCATCCAATACATACATTAATGTCAAGTTCTATTTGTTTAGAACTTAGAAAAACTTGAAAAAACGGGCACAATCGTCTGAAATGCAATATTTTTGAGCACCTGTTTTATTGATAATTTTAAACAGTTCATTTATTTATTTTTTACGCCTATATGTCATCGACTTGTACATTATTTGTTTACTTTCCTTTATTCCGATAGCGTCCATGGCCACCAGGGCCACTCCACTCGTCTTTAATCACGTATAATGAGGGTAGTGGTTATTTTAGTCCTCAGTGGAAGTTCAAAAAAGGTAAATACGAACGTATAATTACGTCCATCCACATAAGAGTGTTTCCTTCACAGAAACAAGTTATGAATAGTTAAAATATCTTTGTGGTGACCATCGATTGAAATGTCGTTTACTAAACCAGGGGTGAGCAACCCGCGGATCGCACATGTATAATATTTGTATTCAACCTCTGGTTTCCGCGGTAGTACTGGGATGACATATCAGGCTTTAAGGGTTGCGACAGCAGATTTCTTTGTTTAACCAACAGTTTTGACAGCTCTCGTGCTAACGTCTTCCGGCGAAAAATAATGAGTCTTTTTTTTATCTCATATAACATGTCTCAGCCACAAAATGCGTGAAATTACTGCCTTATCCTGTCACTGAGTTTTTTTTGTTCGGAACATCTATTAGTAGTTTTAAAATTTCCCGATAGGGGTATTCATATTCTCTTTTGAAATTATATGGCGTTTTTTGCTCGTCAAAAGGCTCCCTAAACAGTCTTGGTTAATGTCTCCTTTCTCTCGCAATTATCTTGGCTTCCTCGAAATTTAATCACAGCAATTTTATGTACATCGAAATAATAAGGTAAAAGAAATCAATCATCATGTACTTTCGATAATGTGATTACTTTTTGAGAGTAGTTACTTCTCTAGTTATGTCCATAAATTATAATTTTATGAAAATATCTAGGGAAAATACTTATATATTCGTCCCACGTGGCCTTAGCAGTATGAAGATGCGGCCCATGGGTGTGGAAAGGTTTCCATCTTCTCTTCTATATCATTCTGATTTTACTTGAAGACTCATGAATGCAATTAGTACACGCGCAGAATTTCTCCACTGTTTCTCTTTTCGGGTAGCACAATGCCTCTGCCTTCATATTTTCGTCTGCGCCTCCAGAACCTCAAAGTCGCGCTATCTCCTTGTTTTGACATGTTCCATATTCATTTTAAATAATTCCCATTCGCTTTCTGTTCATTATTTTTCTCAGAAGAGACAGACTGAATATGTCCATCAAGTTTTCTCTCTCAGGCAACTTCACTGCCAGCACGGAAATAATACGATAATAAAATTCAAATCCATGATTTTTATTCATCGTTCCAAGAGATGTCCGTTCCACTCCGTTCGGAATGTCCATTATTCAATTCTTCTTTGTTATCCTCCTAAAACTACTCAAGCATTCTGAAGCTTGAATATTACAGTTGTAATAACCCTTCAAAGCACTTTGTATCATATATGACACACTACACTCAGTGCGGGTTATTTCTGAAGGGCACACTTCTTCCTCTCTAACGCATGGTGTATCAGATATAATGCATCCTGTCGTTATGCTATGTTGTTCTCAAAGCAGTCATTAGGTACCATAGTTGATCAGCTTCTAATTATGCTGGAGAAAGTCAGCTCCCCGTATGAGAAACAAGTAAGAGGATTTACCCGAGTGATATCTTAATATAATACATAATTAGTAAAGGCGCGGGCGCCAATGTGAAGTTTTCAATGAACATTGGAAATGAAAACTTTTTGAGGAACATTGCCAAATATGTGATACATATCCATAAAATGTCAAAGTTATCTACTACCATGATGTATCAGATGTGATGCATATTAAAATGCCTTTTTAAAAATTAAAAAAAAAAAAACAGAAAACGTTTTTAAACTGTAGTAATTGAAGCGTTTCTGGATATATTTTATAAATAAAATTTTATGTATTTAGAAATTCATGTAGTTAAGGGCAAGGGCGTACCCAGGATCAAAACTAGGGAGGGGCAAGCTATGGTTGTTCAACTTATAGGTAAGACTTCATCATGGAAAAAGTGAATGAAACCAACATTTTAAGGAAACTGTAACAGCTCTTTATTAGTTTTTAAAATTATTTGCTTGAAAAAATATTATTTTTCTTAAAGACAATTGCGATTTTTGCTTCTAGGAGGGGCAGCTGCGCCCTCCTGCCCCTCGCTGGGTACGCTCATGGTTAAGGGTTAAGAAATCACGTAATTTTGCATTACGAAGATGATTGTCATTTAAGGAGATGAAATTTCCGTAGAAGTCGCATGCAAAATAATCAGATGAACCTCGATAAAATAGGATATAATATTAGCCACAATTTTAATGTATTCCATTATCACACAAATTTGATATGTGCAACAAAAATGATGCGATTGGTCATCATGTGAGATTATTAGACCGACCTACTCCCTCAAATGCAAATATACTATCTATGCCTACATCTACACATAATACCCCGCAAGCCGTCTCAATAGGCGGGTGGCGGGAGTATTAGGACACCAGCCCTTAGCAAAAATAGAGGACAAAAAAATAGAAACGGAGATGCGCGTACTGTGTCCCACCCCGCGTTTATTTAAACTCTTCATTATTGGGGGGGAAACGAGCGCCTAAGCCTATCCGTTCGGTACTATATCTCCCATAATTTATCGTCTATGTAGGACCCAGAAATGCAGTGAGGTAGTTTATTGAGTTCACGGTTGAAGTCTTCCAGCGCCACATCCCTTTTGCTCAATCTGCATTATGGTGAGGCCGGAAAAAAATTGAAATGAAACCTTTTGTTCGCTTTTTCATCCGAAAACTTTCCCGCACCACGTTTGACGAATCCTAGCTTCTTCAGGGTTGTACCAAATGTGTTTTTCCCACATTAGGTTGAGATCGATTACCTAAACAGCTAATTTCAGTATACGAAGAGGTAAAATTTCTCTTTAAAAAATGTAATTATTGACTACTAACACGCAGTTCTATTTCGGGAGTAGCGTGAAATATCCGACGAGCAGGTTTACAGAATGTGAAACTGAAGGGGTGACATCCAAGCGGTATTGATGCAAAAGCGGGTTAAACGCTTCCCACCCCCCGCGTTGTAAAGACCACCCCCTCATCCAAGATCGAACACTGGGATGACCCGATTCGTGCAACTGGATGCGTGACGTCACGGGTTGCAAAGAGAGGGGCGGGTCGTCGCGGCGCCGCCCTCATTACGCTCCCCCCTGCAGTCGACGCGACGCTAACGACGAGAGGAAAGGGGTGAGGCGGAGGGGATGCAATGTGTTTTGAACGAATTAAGTCACGCACTTTGGCTGCCGCCGCGAAATGGATTTCATTTTCAAATGACGAGCTCCTGCATGATTAACGGTGTGCTTCAAACTAGCTTGCTTATTACGGTTGCGCCTACTCTACTTAGGCCCCTCGGAACAAAGTATTGAATAAATTAACTTCTTCATAATGATATCAGCGGAAAACTTATTATTTACTCTATGAGATGAAAACAGTCATGCGTTACTGGTATTGGACAAGTATGAATATATTTATGCGTTATCCTATGCTCTGTTTCTTAAAGTTAACTGAAGTAATTTCATCAATGTAATACAATGATTGTATTCTTTCAATTCGATTTATTGATGACTCTAATTAACTCACTTAATCAGCGCACGAACCAATCGATGATTTTATGGTCTAGGGTAGAAACAGTAGAATCCCCCCCGTAAAAAATTACTTATACACTGTGCATTCTTTACTCTCAAAATGCATGGCAATCGAATCCATTTCATAATTTCACAAAAGTTAGTGGAATGTCTTGTATGATGTTGGGCACGATATGGTGGAAGTTCTTAATATTATTAAAATAAGACATTGCAATATTTCCACTGAGTTTTATCATTACACAACGCGTTTCGTCGTTAAAAACGACATTATCAAGTGTAATACTCGACAATGACGTTTGTGTGTGTGTCAAAGTGTGACACTTGATAATGTCGTGTGTAACGACGAAACGCGTTGTGTAATAATAAGACTCAGTGGAAATATTGCAATGTCCTATTTTAATAATACTGTTAGTGGAATGATTTAAACTTTTGAAATGAGGTTTCAAAATTTCTAAAACATCCAGTGAGAGAACCAGAGTCAAGATACCAGTATGTGATGATTACGGGTACATCTTCAATGCGTCATATACACATTTTCTGAGCTAATATGCCTCTTGCAAGATACAGCCATTCATTGTAAGTATTCAAAAAGAAATTTCAAGGGGCTTAGATTATCAGATTAAATTAGAGGGCTTGAATTTCCATTATTATATCCCATAAGAAAATATATTCTTATATATATTATCAAATTATGCTTAAATCATACTTTTTCATTCAACAGCTGACGCGCCATTTGCTGGAAGATACAAGAATTCTGGAACCCATCCGGCTCCCCTTTTTTTTGGTATTTATCCTGGAAGGAACTGTTCGTGCTTCATGACGCACAGAGATGTCTCCAAGTTTCTCCACAGTAATGCGTACGACAGTAAAGAGATGTATCTATCATATTCTACCATAAACTGCCCATAATATATTCTGTTCTGAGCGATCCCAACGTTTATTAACATTAGTTAAAAAAGAAGTTCGTCAATAAACTCGTGATTTTGCAATTGCTGCGATTGCTCACGATAGTAGTCTACGGGTCAATGGAATATGTTCGCTTTTGTGACTTGATGAAGGATGAATTTTTCATTTCTCCAGTAAAAAGAACGTGAACGAATTATTGGCCACGTGCCTGCCTTAATGGAAAAAGACTCACAGCCTGAACATGATAATGACTCCTCACGAATGATAATGGGAAAGCATTCACGAGTTCACACGTGGCGTCGGGAGGGAATTAAAGCGACGTGATTCGCGCGCGTGCTCCGTATTGATCGCTCCGTATGCTTATGAATGAAATTTGTCCCGCGCTCACGGCTGTGGGTGGAATGGAATAATTGAACGGGCCAATTCGGAGGGAATACTCGCTTTTATCTTGTTGTGCGCGGAACTCTCCGCTCCAGATACCTCTCTCCCGAGAATCGCGCCGTTTCGTTTTATCGGGGGAGGCAGGCAAGGCAGATGGGTGGCCGAGATTTGGGTCAGCGGAGTCTTTCTCTCGCTGAAGCGCATCTGGCGATTCCAAGCCACCGATGGATCCGCCGCGAATGCACGCCCTTTTCAACGCTCTCCAGCAGCGCCCTCCGGACTACCGATCGAACTCTGCGATTTGGGGCAGAAAATGCAAATGGAAATCGAATGCAAATATTGCGGGGTAGCTATACGAAAGACAAACAGCGTGAAATTTTGGAATTCGGAGTTTTATGCGCAGAAAATTATATCGGATTTTCCACCGGTTGATGTTATATTTTGCTGTTATAGGTTGATGTTTACCACCGATTGAGTATATATACACTGCATATATACAGGACAAATTTCGAAGAACGGCATTCGGAATATCTCCTGAGGATGATCAGCAAGTCGCTGCTCGAAACGTCGGGAGACATGGACAAACATCAACCGGTGGAAAACCCGAAAAACTTTTCTGCACCTGATACGCCGGGAAAACCTAAGATCATGCATTCGGAATTTTGGTATACGTATTCAGTAAAGGAACATTTCCAAGTCTATTTTGGAGATTAATGTTTTCAACAAATGTATAGCTTAAGAAAACACTCAAATGCTCGCAATAACAACAGTGATTCCCAGGTGAAATGAAATGAAACATGGCCCGCCTAGGGCCCCAAGCTCAGGGGACCCTCACTACAATCGCGTCCAGTGGCGCAGCGAGGGGGGGTAAATCCCCCAAAACTCAGAGAAATTTTCAACTTTAATCCATTTTACTTAATTGGATAAATATTACTATTAGAATAGTGTAAGGATTGATAAAATATCCCTCAGAAAGCCGTAAAAATCGCCATTTTAAACCATTTCTCCTAAAACTTTTTCTGGGGGAGAGCACCCGCACCTCCCGAATTCAATACCTCCCAGTATCAGTTGTTCCTAAAAACTCCCCTAGCCTTAATTCCTAGCTTCGTGCCTGCTCGCGTTTATCGTAAAGCATATACGAAAGGCGACATAAAAAATGACTCAGATTATAGAACCAATGCTTTTTCGCAATTATAAAATTCTACGTTTTCATTAGTTGCTGAATTTACAACATACACGGCGTAAAAATATTACATTAGAAAATAAATGAAATAAAGGTGAAGCAGAAAATAAATGAGAATCTGATGCTTTTTTGAAAGCGTTATTCGAAAAGGTTATACAGAGGTCATTTTTATTTAGGTGAAGTTTAAATAAAATAATTCACTAAATAGATGAGAGAACCATAATACTTTCTTAAATTTTAAAAGGTGTGAATTTCTCAATTTTCATGGTATTTATCACGAAATTCTTATTTTTATTGCCTTTTATCTAGCTTTGAAAAAGCCTGCATAGCGTCAACATCAATTTCCAGGCATGGAATTTCCTAAAATCAATCACCCCAGACCACCGCTGTCCTTGATACTTTGCTGTTTTATGACTATGCAACGGCGCAAAACTTAAATACCAGAAAAAAATTAAAATTTCAAGGAAGTTGTGAGACCCATCATTCACTTCCATCAATGATCGTACGTTCCACGTCTCATCCAGTATTCTCAGTGCAGTAGTTTTCCTCCTTAATAATCATTCCCCCAATCCTCCTACAGCCTTCAGTTAAAACTTCTATTATCTATTCCTAAAGCCCTTGCATTAATCTATGACATCCATCTCATGCAAATTATTTCCATGTGAATAGGTCCTTAACTGAAATACAACACCCCGCCAAATTAATCTATCCCCCCAACAGGGGCAGACTGGGATTTCCGAGAGAGTTGGAGGCCTTTCCCCGGAAAATTTTCAGAAATTGAATGGCTGGAAATGGGGTTTGACTCTATTCTAGCTCTTAACAGCCAGATAAAATTTAGTTGAAAATAGCAATTTCTTAGGAAAAAAATTGAAAAGTGAGAATTTCGCAGCCTTTAAAATTTAATAAGAATAATTAAGATCAAATGATCGAACGAGTTAGAAATGAGGAAGTCCTAAGAAGAGTAGGAGAGTAGAGAAGCTTCATGAAAACTGTGAATAGAAGATGGCACAACCTTATTGGTCATATCTTGATGTATGACGGCCCGATGAATACAATCGTCGAGGGACAAGTAGATGGCGATAATGGAAAAGAAAGACCTCCAACAAAATATTTGGAACAGGAAAATAAGGATGAGAAAGAGAAGAATAACGTAGGTGTGAAAAGATTATCTGATAGTAGAATTGAGTGGATAACTGCGTCAAACCAATCTTACGACTGTTAACCTGTGATGATGATTAGTGATCCAGAATCCAATTGATTGAATCCCGTGAAAATATATTTCAAAATCGAGGTCATGGTACTGCAAGAAAGTGAGCTGTATTTTTTTTTTTTTTTTAAACTTTAAATGTATTGAAAAGGTGGAGTGGTTCACTTCCATAAAATTAAATTGCGGTGCAATTATTCTGATTATTTTACAACACCAATTCCAGCAGAATGAATTTCGGACACAGGAAATTGATAACAAAAGGATTTCGGCCTTGAAATTCATTGAAAATATTCGATCGCGTTGATTTATGCCTATGTGATTTCACTCTCGCTCGACAATGCTTTTTGTACTAAGGAGCCAATAAATAGGCATGGTGGCAGGTATTTAAAGCTCTTGTGTCGTAAATGCCTCATAGTCTTTCACTCATGTGAAGTTGCTTCATTGAAGGCAAAAGATACGACAAAACCATTAAAATTCTTTTCCTGAGCACTGCGTCAGGTTATTTTCGGAATAGAACCAGAGCTAAAGGAAAAGTACATCTTGCCTTCTCCAATTCCCTCTCCATCAACCATTTGTATTTTACGAATCGTCTAGACAGCTGCGCATGGATTGCAGTCGTTTGAATGTCATTTTGAATAGCGTACACGGAAAATATCTCTGTGGTTGAACAAAATTAGGCAGCGTGACAGTAACTCAAAGTTTGACACTTAACGATTGCCATGCATTGCTGTGGAAGTAATAGCCATCTGGGATTTTATTTTAGGTCATTGCCTCTCTCGATTTCGATAGGAAGTTATTCCCAAAGTAAAGGAGAACAACAAATAATACCCAAATATGCACAAGTCGTCGCATTGATGCGAAGATCCATTTGAAAATTGAGGTCACTTTTTGCTACACATTCGCGAACTTCATCGAAGGATGTCTTAACGTCATAAATCATCTTCCGTTTCGCTATCCATGCCAACAGAAATATGTGACTATCTATTCAATTGCAGCAAAACAATTTCCACGTTAGAAAGTTCCCGCACACAAATGACATGAAAGATTGGCGTTACTTGAGTTTCAGACTGAGATCCGAGGGGAAATGCGCCTCGTAATTGAACCACACTGACTCGAAAACTGCACAAAAAACTGCTCTAACGATGTTCATGATCCGAGGCAAGTGACTCCAGCGTAAATCAAATTGGATAACTGGACTACGCATTGCAAAGTAGTAAATCTCGCCATTGGTGAATAAAATGACGATGCCTCTGGTCAATCGTTATTTGCAACCTCGTGAAAACATATCAGCTGGTGAATCGAGCCCCAGCGGTTTTGGGGAAAATGCAGCACTGCATTGCCACGATTGAATCAGAAAAAATATGAACTTATCCTGGGGAAAAAGAGCCGCTGAGCTTAGCTTAAACCTGAATCACTCGATGATTTTTTTCGTCATTTTCGAGTGCTCACTCCAGCAATTACTCGAGTGATCACTCGGAAATAATCGTCGCACGCAATTGTTTTTCGCGGTCACTCCAATGATGAGGATTGGCATCAATTTTTTCATCACTCGTCTGGTCGCTTTTTTCGTCGCTGAAACCGACACTGAAACACCATATCAGCCAATCAGAACGCATGCCAGTATGTAGCGATGGCAGCGCAACGTTTGACAATCGTGGGAACGACATAGGTAAACGTAAACTCGCTATATATTTTCGTGATGCGGGTCCTATGACAACGAGCTGTGAAATCGGAAATGATGCGAAAGGCGACGGCGGGAGGGACCGTGTGATTCAGAAAACTGATCACTCGAGCGATCACTTTGCCGGTCGCGAAAAGTGAACCCTCGAGTGATCGCTGGGAGGGATGGAACAAACTATCGTGTGATTCAGGTTTTATTGTCAGGGACGGATTTAGGAAGTGGGTGGCCCGGGACCCGTTTTGGTGGGAGACCCCCTGTTTAATTTTCGACAAATGTACTGGCTACATACATACATATAACTAATGTATTACAATCCAGGCACTTTCCTTGATTTTTGTGCTGCAAATTCGGCGTTGATGCCACGTTGACGACTACATTTAACAAAAAAACAGCTTCACTTCTAATCCCCTTATACATGATGTTTTTTCTTCGATTTTGTTGGATTTATCTCTATACTAGTGGAAGGCTCATGCTTGGTGGGTGGCCCTGGGTTGGTGAGTAGCTCAGGGCCCGGTCCTCTTGGTCCCCCTTGGGCCCATTGATCCGGCCCTTCTTATTGTACCTTGATTTCTACCTCTGCTTACATCTGTTGGATTTTCTATCGCCTTTAAAGTTTACGTATTCCCCGCGTTATACAGCGGAAAAAAATTGAGAACTCTTAACCACCCAAAGGTTTGCATCATATGAAGACTTTGTTCCACAGTAATTAACTTTAAATTCTTCCTCATGATTAAATGCCAATTTAGGCAATCAGGAGGAACAAGTTAATTTCATAGATCGCACGACGCAGATTCATGGAGTTGCGTTTCACTCTAAGAACTTGCATTGACATAAGCCTCCAATATTTTCCTTTCTTTTTACATTTATATTTTCTGTGACTAGTAAATTGTTAACCGAAGTATAGAGCAAGATCCATCGTCTCCTAATATGTCATTCCTATATTGACGAATAAAACAGTTTAATGTTCATAAAACCTCGAACCTACTGAATAATGAGTTAAAATCAGAAAGGTTATTTTTTAATCAATCCTGTCAAATCAAACTCATACACCAGACTCGTCCTTAAGTCAACCTTACCGACTTCTCGATATACCCGTCAGGACGACCTTGTCAGCGAACTTCAATTGTACAGTCTGAGCCATTTTTCGATGCTTATGATCTGTCTCTCCAATTTATATTTTAAGTGATACCAATTAGTTTTAACCAATCCACTCAATTGAACAATTTCCAAAAACTAATAATTACCTATAACGAGTTACTCCAAGGATCATCCAAAAATTCTGGTACTTAACTGACGAAATGCATTTTCAGTAACCTATATAAATATTTGATAAAATAAATACTTTTTTTAATTACATGGTGATAATTCAAACCCATGGCTCGACTTTCGAGCAGTCTCTATGAACTCTTAGCGGAGAAATTTTCCACAAAAATAATTAAAGATTTTCCCAGTCTCCTCTCGCAGTGCGGGAATTCACTTACGCACACGAGGAATTTCGTCAGATTCGGAGAGATCGCTGGGATTTCCGGGTTTTTAGAAACTCAAAGACGGATGAATCTCCAGCCGAGACGGCGAAACTTAGATATATACACGATTTCGAGAGAGTAACGGCACAAAATATGGCGAAATTAAAAAGCACTTCATCATTTAAATGAGAATCCTGATGAGTTTTGTAGAAATTCCTATACCTACTTGACGAAAAAGAAGTCATTTGTAGTCACCATGGTTTTTTTCATCGGGATTTGCACAATGGCTACCATAGGTAGGGGCGCAGCTAGGAATCAAGGCTGGGTGGGTTTAGGTGCAACTGATACCGGTGTGTGTGGGGGAATGGAATACCCATCAGGATACCAGGATAACAGCGAGATTAATAAATTGCGAGATAAATTAATTAATTGTTAGGTGCGAGATTAATAAATTGCGGAATTTTAAGATAAATGGTTCAAAATGGTGAGTTTTACGGCTTTCTGAGGGATATTTTATTAATCCTTACACTATTCTATTAGTAATATCAATCCATTTAAGTAAAATGAACTAAACTTAAAAATTTCACTGAGTTCTGGGGGGGAGTTTTATCCCCCAAACCTTCCCCTTGCTGCGCCACTGACAAGAATCATGAGGGTTCTAGGTGAACCCTCTCTAGGATACAACACACCGGGGCCGGGACCCAAGCCCGAGGCTTATACGCCCGATCACCCGGGGAGGGGCTGGAGAGGAAGGAAAAAGGATAGAGGCACCGCCGCGATGGGAGCCCGCCGACGCCTCTGGGAAAGGATAGGAGCGGAAGGGAGTGACGGGGAAAAACACCTTAACGCTACAGAGCGAAAAGGGCCCACTGCGCCACTGACAAGGGGCATGTATAAGGGATCCCTTCCCCCTCTCTCACCCTCCTGCCCCGAAAAGAAGAAAATTTTCAGCTTTGAAGTTGTCTACCGCCCGCTGCTTATAGCAAACTTTTACTCCCCATGCATCTAATAGTACGATCGACCTTCCTTGCTTTTTTATTTCACACTTTTCATATTAAATATTATACGCAGTTTTTACTTAAAATTAATTAAACAAATCTTATATTAATTCCGCCCCCCCCCTCCAAAAGTGTACCTATTTTCGCTGCTAACTGCTGCCGATGTGTACATTATGTGAGTAGAAAAAAGAGAGTTCCTCCAAATTAGCTCAATAAGTTTGTTTTTTTATCTCCTCTCTCTTCCTCTATTTCTCCATCTGGGGGATGAATAAAAACTAAGCAAGTGTGTCTATAAATAAGTATATATATACAGTAGATGCCGCTTAATGGGTCCACCGGTTATTTGGGGCAGCCGCTTAATTGGGGCAGATCTTGAAGAACAGAACCCAATAGAGGAATATCCCAGAGTATTTTCCGCTTAATTGGGGCAGCATGCCGGCCCATGAGTCGGCGACATAGACTCTATACTCGTGACCAAATTAAAGTTTTTTGATTTCAGAATACTATTTTTTTTTCCTCCTTTGATTTACTCTTATTTTATCACAAGTGTTCCTATTCTTGCCCTATTTTGAAAGCTCTTGTTGTTATACTATCCGCAAGAGGATAGGACTCTTTAATAGGACTTAGTAAAAGACATTCATTTAGCGTCGCCCGAGGCTGTGAAAAATATTTTAAACAAAAATGTTATAATTCTTAAAAATGATAATAAATTAACTAAACTCGCTGATTTATTAATCAAATTAATAGTTTATTAAACGTATGTTGCATTATAAACATTCTTTAGTCTTCTTTCTTCCATTTCAAAGTTTTTTATGTCCATGTACAAGAGAGTTCGTCTAATTGGGGCAGCCGCTTAATTGGGGCAAAGTGCACAAGTCCCGATATGTCCCAATTAACCGGAATCTACTGTGTATATATATATATATATATATATATCTAAAGAGTGTGAAAACACTTCGTCCTCTTATCACCTAGGCACATAAGAGAGGATTAACCCCCCCCCCCTCCCCCCCCCCCAACGTTTGTTAAAGCCCCTCCAAAATGTGGCTTTTACATGCTATCACTTAGGATTTCGGCAGTAAATCGCTCCCAAGGTCGCTAAGATAAAAACTTTGAAGGTAGCCTCTGACGCACGCATTCGTTAAGTTAGGAGCCTTTCAAAAACCTTTCAAACCCTTCTACCCATTCATCCTGTTGCATACCACGCTGAAGATTACTTTCCAGACGCGCGACACGATTTCGTTTTCTTTCGTCTGCGCTATGGTCTTCTCGTAGGACACCATTGACTGACCCGACCCTACCACAACCATTGATTTCGGGTTTTGAAATGGAAAATAATCCTTATGGCTGAGAGAATAAATGGTATTTCTTAAAGTTTTACCGACGATTAAAAATATATTTCATTTGCTTTGTCAAGGGGGAGCGTGATAATCTGATGGGTAAAGCTGTTGACCGAAAGGTCCCGGGATTAATCCCGGTTAAATCCTTCGGAAACCTACATGACTTAAAAGAATAGAGAGTTGGATTAAAAGAGGAAATGGCCCCTGAATATGTGAATGCACACGCCTGTGGTTTATTTCGTGGTCATCTCTACCCTAACCCATAGAAACCAACCGTCGGGTTTAAGCACTAAGCGAGTAAATTTAAGATCTCGTGTTTTCGAATTGGAAAATACATGAAGATTATACCAACATGGATACGATACTTGAATAACATGCCGAGCACATGTGGAATCTTTGATGGGTTTCGGATACCCGTCTTTAACAGGGTGCCTTCGGAGAGTTGCTGCCGGTTATGCAACCAAGACTTTGAGGGTATCGTCCGGTGAATTTCGTACGTGACTTCTTGACCCGCGTTTGAGCGATGGGCAGAAAACAAGAGTTGTGGGAAAAGTGGCGACCGCCTACGCATTCCGCTAAATGGGCCACCCATCATTCGAGTTGTCAAATTTAATCGAAACCACCTCTACCGTCCCGGCCGAAAAGGCGCCTCTTCAGCGCCGGGAATGTTCCCCGCGACCTTGGGCGCCGCCGCCGCCGCCTTACAGCCTTAATGAGCGAACCCGCGCCCGCGGAACCTAAATTTCATGCGCGACGGATACCTTGGAGAACAAATCAAAAACCTTTATCTTTAGAGCGGTAGAAGGAGGAGGATATGTGTCTGTGGGCTATGATATCCATGCGGAGCGTAGAAATTGAGGGTACTGCGGAGGACGAGCTGGCAGTGAGCGAGCCACTATTCCTGTTAACAAGGTCAGTAGCGGTCAGAGTGGGAGGGGAAAGTGTCGCCTCGGGTGATGTATGCACTGGGACCTCGAACAAGGCGGGCTGTCGCGACTATCTTAAGACGCGAAAGTTATTAAAATTTCCCCGGGACAAGGCGTTATACTAATACCAGATCCCTTTCCTCGGATGGTCTCGTTTACAAGTCTCGCGTACGTGACACAGTGTCCGCTGACATATATTCATTAAAACGAGAGGAGTTATTCAATGAAGGAGTGACTTCCATTAACACGAGCCATTAGGTGCATGCATGTCGGGTGAGAACCGCAAGAGGTTCAAACTTGCTGAAGGTTACGATGAAAAATAGACTTATTAAATTGGAATTTTAACTCACATCCTAAATGGAATTATATCAACTGATTACACAGCAATATATCTAAAAAGCGAAAAATGTTAACATAGATTAATAGATTTTTTTATATTTGGAAATTAAAAATACTCTATATTTCTTCCTTCAAAAAAATATCTTTTTCGCCAGTAAATAATGATATTGTACTGAATAAGTGCATTTTTGATGCTCTTGAACTGTTCTCTGCCAAATAATGTGACATCTGCAAGAACAGCACTTTTCTCTATACCTAAAAAAATCCCCATAGGCAGCAAGAAAGTTGTCTCTGGATTTAATTTGAAGAATAAATCATACCGGATAAGAAGGAAATAGACGAAAAATTTCGCTATTATAGTTTATTATCTACCAATCTAGAATTTAATTGAAACTTTAGGTGTGTTTGAGTCACTTAAACTAGGAGTTTACATCCATTCATTCCTTACCAGCAGCTCGCAGCTGACCATCCGCCTCCTGTGATGAAAGAATGAAGTAGGTATGCGTGGTAAGTCATTGAATAGCATGCCACATTGTTTCACATCAGAGTGGCAGGATATTTTTTTTTAAATCGTAAAATTTATTGGTGAATTAGGCCTTTAGACTCGTTTTTCGTGAATTTTATGGGGTCCACCGGAGACTCGAAGGAAAAAGTTATTGCAGCCTTTCCCCGGTGCACGTGCTTCACTGTATTTCAGCATAATCAGGACTTAAATGAGGACTTTAGAGTTACAATGAAGCATGTAGAATTGGCATTTAAATTCTTAAGAGGAAAATGAAGATCATTCTCTTTCATATCCAGTAAGAATTAATTCTCCCTCAAAACCTTCTTTATCTTTTAATCCCTCAAAATTTTCATTCCGTCCCACCAAATCTTTTCTCAACCGGTCAATTCTACTAAACTCATAGTTATCAATGATGCACCAAATGAAAAGCTCAAACTTTTTTTGTTCTTTTTAAATGGTGGTTCCTCTATTTTACGTATAAATGCTTTAGTCGCTAAAATGGCGAATTCTGAACAGAATGCTTGTTTATCGTGCCTCCACATTTTCTTGATCTAATAATTAAGTGATTCACATATTTCAGGAGCTCATTAAAACTCATGTGCATGAGCCTATACTACCAGCTAAGATAAGCATTTCAAAAAACTGCATTGAATTAGTCGTAACATTAATTACTCCAGGCACTCTGAACAGCGTATAACTAGCTTATTGACTGAATGCGTGCATTCCGTCAAATAGTGCACATCTTGAATGCTTGCAAGTTAAAATAATTGAGTTGCTCTATCATAAGGTATGCAATTTATAATTGTAAGTAAAATGGGATAAATAACATATAAAAAGTTTTCAAACAACGAAAATAATTGTAATAATAATAAAATAAAAATGTACAGCGCACTCGATAACAATTCTGTTGTTTTAGTGTAAATAGCCATTCCAGCATAGTTTTGGAGAATAATACCGAGACAGAAAATATAAATGTCGATTAAATTATCAGGTAAAATATGCCGGAAACAAGTTTTTCGGTTGTCTTACGCAATCATTAACGGGGAGGATAACAGGGGTTAACCCACCGAGGCTACCCTAAGAGATACAGAGAAAATACATACAAAAGTTGATATCTGCATTTCTTCAGGGTTTTCTTCCGTGTCAGCTTGTTTGTGGACAACAATGTCGCTGGCTATCCGGCCAGCGTCTTCAGGTCGAAGGTGTCGGCTGTTGGTTTCTGCCTCGCTTATATACTGTAGGCTGGATGAGAGCTGCACTGTGATCGACTAGAAGACCCTGGCAGGATAGCCGGCGAAACTGTTGTCCATAAACAAGCTAACGCGGAAGAAAACCCTGAGGAAATGCAGAGATCAAACCATCGCCGCGGAAACCTACGTTCTAACATACAAAAGTAATCCTTCCCGCTAATGATTGCATAAGGCAATCGAAAATACGGCTTCGAAAATATTTTCATCAATATTCTAATTGAAATTCGGATTTATTGTCTTCGGACTTGTTCTTTTTAGCCAATTAGTGACGCAACTTAATTATTCCAGCATATTATGGGCCTAGGTCAATCATTCTAGCAAGTGCGAAAAATAGCCCGCTATGCTTACTTGTAGCGCTGATTATAAATATCAAGATATCCTCAGATTCCTTGAAAAGGCCAAACAAATTGAATGTCCTTTGATTGATTAGATACTCGAATTTATGCCCACTAAGAGAACTCTCATATCTTGTCATCAGCCTGTCATGATTGTTCCCAATTACAGCGCTATAGGCGTCAGTGTGACTACAAATAATTGGTTACTCTGAAGATGATCATATGAAGCCAGATTAACGCATAACAATTAAAATAATAATTATTATAATATATTTCAATTTTACTAAGAAACAAGGGCTTGGAAATTAAACTCACGACAAAAAGTGCATTTTTACTCAAATTAGTTTAGAAAATCTTTTGCGTAGATGAAACTTGTTTTTCATTTGCTGCAGTCGCCGTTTCAAAGGCACGACACCACGAACGCCGTTAACCTTTTCTCGCAAATTAAATCAAAAAATGAAGTTGCGCAAAACAGTATAAAACCTGATCTTATTTATCTTGCTCAGTGATGCAGTAAGAGGTCAGGTTTTTGCTGTCATGCACTGATGGATCCGAACTCAGAAAATAACGTTCGACCATCTATGGAGGCAAGATCATTCGGCATTAATTGACGGAGTAAAATAAGAATATCAGTCCATAAATGAGAGCTTTTTGAAGCCGTATTTCAAAAACGATTTCGAGCAATTACGACTTACTATTCATTTCATATCATCTATATTTTTACAGCAGAGGTAATAAAATCTACTCAAATATTGGTTGTACCTTGACGTATACGCGAATACCTAAACGAGTAGAAAAATAACTACCAACCAGAAGCGATTACTAAATCCCAGGTCAAAACAAGTAACTTGGGGTGACTTGACCCGATAATGGCATATTATTTCAACCATAGCACAACACTCGCGAAATCAATGTTAGAGAAATTATATAGTTTTCATATCTCCCGATAAAAATAAATCATTTTCCTTAACACTTGCAAATTTAGAGATAAATTCGAGCTCGAGCTTTTCTCAAATCCTCTGCCGACTATCTTCTGGCGAGTTATGCCAATTCAAGTTATTGTGAACTAAGAGACTATTTTTGGTTTTCAACAACACAGTAACTCCAAGTTAAATCTAGTTATGTAGCAACAATGAAGGCTTTCAATGCCTCTACGACCACTTGATTACCTCAGCGAATACAACGCCGCGTCAGGATGAAAACCGGCACTTAACTATTTTTTTTTCTTCCAGGTAGTCGAGTAAATAAGCAAACGAGTAGCAATTTGGGCAATCGAGTACCTATATTAGAATACTTGAATACAACAAGGAAACAATGAAAGCTGCACTATCCTCAGCAGAACTATGGGAACAATAAATATTGTACTCCGGAAACACAGCTTCAGGTGAAGCACATTGAATATAGATCAGCCCGTCGTTCGGCCAAATTTATTTCAGCCGAAAAGATGACTCAGCCGAACACCTCTTACCGATAGCATGGCCTACTCCATTCCATAAGTGTGTGATGCCAACCACAGATATGCGGATGAGGTATATCTGCGAGTCCGATCTCTATGGTTCGCTTAAGGCCTGGTTGTTGTGAGCCCCGGGCGTTAGCCTCAAGCTAATGAATGGAAAAGCATCACAATCTATTTACCATATGGGTCAAAACAAATTTTGCGCGCATTTTCTGACCTGGTGTATAGAAACACTCATGAGCATCTAAATAGAGTTTTATATACGCATCTCTTTTAATTAAAAATTGGACCTAATAATTTTGAAATAAATAACTTCATGTGACCGAGGTAAGATTTTAAATGAAAAATCTAATCTACTTCATAAAAAACACCCAGAATTTCAATATTCAACCGACGAGTATATTTCGGGGTTGTGACAGTTAAGGCGTAAATATGAAAAAACACACCACATAAGATTTTTCGACGTGTCTCAGAGTACTTTTCATTCAGAATGTGATAGCGGTGGTTGATCGGAAAGAATGCCATACTGAGGACATTCCGTTTAGATGCGAGAAGAGTTCAAGAAAAAAGAGCTCAAGATCAAGAGAAAAGCCGGAAAATATTACCTCTAACATCGGAGTCATTAAAAAATTAATAGAAATGTCTCGGCATGATAAGATATGAGATTTCATGCTATAGCTATACATATATGCCGCACCTTGAATACGCAGCGAGCGTATAGGATCCGGTGCAGAAATATTTAATCCGCGAACTGAATAAAATACAAAGGAAGGCTGCGCGTTTCGTCAAAAACTGCTACGGGCGTACAGACAGTGTTACCCAGATGTTAAGCGAATTATGCTGGGAGCCGTTGGAGACTCGAAGGCCGCGCGCTAATTGACGCGCGCTTAGATTGCTTGAACAATTGAGAATGGATATCTTTAAGAGCGACACATAGAACATAATATTAGAGCCACACTATATTTCCAGGTCTGATAGAAGCGATAAATTAAGAGTTTTGCCGAATAGGATAGATATGGAAATTCGTTTTTCCCCCGAACCATAAAGGCCGTTAATAAACGCTAGTCCCAACCACGTTAGAACACTTAATTTTTTTTCAGTTGTAAACGGCTGGTGTCCTAACACCCCCTGCCACACGCCTTTTAGGCGGCTTGCGGGGTATTATGGGGTGTTGATGTAGATATGCTTAGACCCAGTCGTACAGAACAGAGGCTTTCCCAAAGACATGTCTGGCGATCGGCAACGTAGCGTAGCTCGAGCCAAGAATTTCAAGACGCAGCAGAACCTGAAAGCCTGCCTCTAAGAAAGAAAAATTAAGAAAGGCCACCGATTAAGTTTCCCGAAATATTTACTGTTGTGTGCACTCGGGTTTCCAGCGGTGCGCATTGGTTTCCATTATTGGCTGGGTGCAGTGATTGTACCCTTGGGCTCACTCATCTCAAAACCCGTGAGATCTCTAAATGAATTAATTTTATGTACGATTATCAACATACCAAATATCAGCATTACATTAGCATTAAAGTATCAAAAGAAAATAGAGATGGAACTTTTCCACAGGTTTATTTAAAGTACGACGCGTTTCAACCGTTAGGTCAGGTAGGTACAATGACTTTGTACTTTGTACAATGACTTTGTACTTTGTACAATGACTTTGTACATTGTACTTGATAACGACCTAACGGTTGAAACGCGTCGTACTTTAAATAAACCTGTGGAAAAGTGCCATCTCTATTTTCTGTTAATACTTATAGGATTTCATTCCATTACATTTCGCCTGCTTCTGTTACTTTCATTGCGTTAGAACTATTTTAGGAATGCACAACTTGTCTCGAACAAAATACTTGCACCAACACATTCTGAAGCTCTATTTTTTTGGAGTTACACGAATTTAAGGTTAAGGTGCGTTTGGTGGGGCCATGGACAAACCTGCCAAACACCCTAGAGGTGGTTAGGCTGTGTGAATTTTAGACGGTGATTGCGAGTCTCTTTACGTATTTTCTCCAGAGGAAGGAAAGAAACATTTCTTGAGAATACGTTAACTATCGCACTGACGTGTAATTTTTTAATTTGTCATACATAAATGCACCCATCTAATACTCAGTCCTCTTTCAGCCATTGCGGCAAAGTTCTTGGTAGATATGGACTCTAAAGCACTAAAAAAATGCACCCCATTAATGACCATCCAGAATGGTCGTGCAATTTACATTGTACAGGGAGGGTCGCAGGAATGAAGGCGATATCGGAAATTCCGATCTGGACTCTCAGCCTATATAATGACGGTCGGTCAGGACTAGCTTGGGTTTCGAGCAGGTAACAAAAAAATTAGCTGGTCTTAATGATTACTCAAAACTTTACTTAATTTTCCATTGGCATAATGAACTTTAAGTAATAGTCTTTACCGATATTCTGAGCATTAATTGGTACAGTACAATAGTATCAATACATTACATTGATACTAACCAATGTTGCCCGGATCCTGGTGAGATTTCGATCGAATGAAAATATAGTTCTAAAAAGCAAGTTCAAAATTCGCGAGCCGCATTGCTTTGCGCTAATCTAGGTGCCTGACCATGGGGCCCCGAAGGCAAAAGTTCTACTGGAGAAAAAAAGTTCTACAGTCATTATTTCAAAGGCAGGGAATATAAGATATCAGTAAATTTAAGTCATTTGGATACATCTATACATAATACCCAGCGAGCCACCTCTAGGGTGTTTGGCTAGGGGTTATCAATCACCAGCATGCAGTATGCAACAGGATTCCCACATGCACATCAAATGGTACAAAGATCGTGACGCATAATAACGAATTCGTTCACCGTTTATCTAATATATACAACTAATCTAGCTGGAGGTGAAGTATTTATAGCTGTAAAGAATTTAATCGTTAGCCAAGGGGTAACCGTAACTGAGACCAGCGTTGAATCTGTGTGGTACTCAATTAGTTACCTACTCAAAATCGTATTCCAGACCACCAACTCAGATATAGCATTTATGTTGAATTTTGAAACCCAAATAAACAGCATAGCATCCAAGTATCCTGAAAGAAACTCAATTGTAGGACGAGATTTCAACGTACCTTCTGAAGATTGGAGACGCATAGCTTCATTCCTGGTGGGAGTGATAAACTAATTTGCGAGGCACCTTTACACAAAATTCATTGTCTTAAATGGCATCCGAACGCAGCCGAGGAGAAAATATTCTCGATTTATTGGCGACAAATATACCTCATCAGGTAATAAACGTGAGCACACTCGAAGGAATGGGTGACCAAAGGGTAGTAACTGCAAAGCTTTCTCAAAATACCGCTGAAAATTTTAAAGAAGAACGTAAAGTTTTCATTTTTAAAAGAGCTGATTTTGATCGGTTTAAGATTTATCTGTGAATGCTTTCCCCGCGTTTCAAGAAGCAATAATAAAGTTAAATGAAGCCTAGGCGTGCAAATGAGCGGTACCATATGGCCAAATAATGCTCGTAACTCATTCAAACAGCCCGCTACCTTGCCCATTCCAAAGCGCTGTTGCCATTTTCCGGTGGTCCGCAGCCACGTGTTTAGCAAAGTTAACAAAATCGTTATTTTTCATCCCAGAAACACAGTTGAAAGACGTACTTGATCGCACGATTGCAGGAGTACAATGCAAACAATCATTTTCTGATTATTGGATTGATTGATTGATTTCCAAATTGCCGTCATAGCGGTCACTTTTCGGGAGGGAGGTCCCCCGCTGGGAGGGTCCAAGAGATGGGCCAGCGAGGGTGAACGCGTCGAGGAAAGGGTTCGGCATTAAGGACCTTACGGAGGGTATGCCACGCCCATCTTGGGACTACCTGGTCCATGGCCCCACCAAACGCACCATAACCGAATTTAAGAACACTATAGTTTAAAACGAAATTTTTCAAATTAAAAATTATTAAAATTTTTTTGTTTATGTAAAATGTTTAGTAATCCATTACGGTATATCCTTCAGTCAACGGCAAATCGATCTATTGATGCAAGCATTCTTGCATGCGACTGAAAATTTTGTTAAAAATGTATGTACGACATTGTTCATTAATTTATTTCTATATCCTTTTTTTATCTCTTTAATGATGCATTCTTTTCAGAATTACAAATCTCCTTCGCGGGCCATATACAAAAACTTCGGATGTCAGCCGAACGAAATCGACCTTGGAATATTAAATAATCCATCTCCACCTCCGTAACGAATCACAATAGCCATGCAAGGTTACTAAATTAGTTTTCAACCTCTTTGAAAACGTAAGACTTTGGATCAGGCAGAATAATGAGGCTTGAGAATTCATAATAACAGCCCAAAAGAAACCCAAAAGCAGGAGGTTTTTTTCCATCATCCCACCATGTCCTCGAATTCTTCATGTCCTTTTACAGAGATCCCTCGTGATTCGCAAGAAAGAGATTGGGCACGAATACGAGCTGATTTTCATTAGAATTTGCATTGAAGCTCAGAGATGACCGCGTAGACGAATTGGCCACACAGATATCCCATGCGATCAATGCGACTAAGGACGTTTTTTTTAAGGCGCAGTTTACAGAGAAGCCTCGCGGACCAAATTATCCACGGATGATATCTGATCATATATGACCATCAGAACTTCGCTAATGCTTGAACTTGGTCGAGGGAAAGAACGGAGCTCCCTCACAGACCATAAAGAGTGGATGAAATAGACGTAATTAAATACAGCATCACGTTATGAAAGGTGATCAGGAATGGGCACGGACTTAGATGGGATGGGTGAGTGGTCCTATTGATGCAGTGGACAATTTTAATAAACTTTTTGCTACGAGTAAAATTGCAGCTGCATCGCAATTCGCGAGTTCCTGAACTTGCGAGCTTAGCAAGGCTATGGTAAATCGGGTAATGCGAATTCAAGTACAGGAACATTTTAAATTCTCATCTAATATATTTCTGATCAATGGTTACCCAAATCTGAGAAAATATGATATTCAACTGTTAAGGACTGAGAAATGTCTAAGTACAACACACACCTGCCCCGAAAGGCAGGTTGTATAGATTGTAATGCAATTTCGTCTAAATTTTATCGTATTTGAGGTTTAATATCTAAGCATAATGCGCAAATGCATCGTTTTTTTATTCTTTCTTCATCAGTTATGAGGATGTCGAATGCTTCAACGCTCACAAAAGGTTTGATAAACTATTCGGAGTTGCTGAACTATATTGGCTAGTCTTGTTCGATTGCTATCATACTCCACCGCAGTGTAAATAAAATATAAAGCAAATTCAGCATTATAGTAAAAACGATACATAGATATCTTTATTTTTAACTTGAAGTAAGAGTATGTAAATCTAGTAGAGGAACATTGGTAATTGCTTGCACTTTTTCGTCCGAAGTACATTTGGAAAAAGTTCTCGAAAATCAATTCTTCGACCTTGCGGCGCTTCTAACCCTTGATAGGATGTAATTTCAATTCGTGAACGACCTTGCATTCGAAGACTCATCGTTCCTGTTGACGTCTTCCAAAAGGTGTTGCGTAAAGACATCGATACGGACTTTCTCCAATTGGAGCCAACCAGCCATTTCCCAGAGTTTCCACGTAAGCCTTAGAATGGAGGTGAGTAGGTACGCTCTTCAAATTCCCGAAAAAACGCGAATGTCCGTGAAATCAATACTCACACTCGGTAATGGGTTTTCACGTTTCCTCACCGCACACATCGTTCGGACTGAGGCTGGATGGATAGGTAAAAAATTCTCACAGCCAAATTAAATAAATGGCTATATTCGAGAAGTAGAGAATGAACGCTTAAATATTTAAGCGGATATAATTTCGAGGATAGATGGATCCTTGTTCGTTTAACTGATAGCAATCTTGCGGAATAACTTTTCGACTTTCAAAATCCGAAATCTTAAAGAGAAACCCAGTGATTAGAGTGGTACATTGGCCGAAAATATACAGGATATCTTCACCGCTCTTCACGCAAAGAAAGAAGCTCATTTTAAACATTCGAAATTCTTTCCTTTAAAAAAAATCTGCTTTCACTTCAAGTTTTTATCTCATGATATGAATTACTTCCTTATTATCTACATAATTTTATTTCGATCCACAATGCACCCCTGTAATTTCCAAATTTTATCTCCAAATACGTGCCATATGTTCCTTAATCTTGATGCATGCTAATTACTCACCAATTGTTTCAGAATAAATATTGCTATCTATTGTCTTTTTCTTGACCAAGGTTGAACTTTTCACATGATATAATAAATCAGGAATGAAACTCTCAATATTAGAACCAGCAATGCTTCTTACTGTAGTTGAAACCTTCAAATATTACATGAACAAAAGCCATTGTTTCAATTGCAATGTAGAATAACAAAAATATCGATGCAAAAATCTGATATGCGTAATGAAGAATGTGTTTGGCCCTAGAACTTGATTAACTGACATTGAGTTTAATGTAATTATTAATTTAAAACATAGTTTAAATTGATTACTAATTGAAATGACTTCATTGATTTAAAACTTTGCACATGATTCTAAACAGGTTTGGAACAGCGGAGACACGAAACAGCATGCTGATTACTGCTGATGATGCAAGTTCGATGGACTCAATTTTTCATTTTCAATATCATATTTATGAGATCCAATTTTTTGAGAGGAGCCATGTCTAATCCGTTTTACATGGAATTCCCGCCTCCTGCTGAATGTTTCTCACCTTAATTATAATCTTGAGTTAAAAATAAACAAAATTTCGCATTAGGTAGGTACATCATGGCAAAAGAATACATTTCGATCAGAAATTTCTTCGAAAGAAATAAAAAAACATCGATAAATGCTCCTGAATACAAATCTTCACGTAAAATCGTTTCTGGTATATTTGAAGTGCCTAATAGATTATGATAGTTACTGAAATTGGATAACTTAACGACAAATTTGATGGAAAAAGGCATGTTTAAATATGAAGGGTTTATTTCAATTTCCTCTGCCCCATCCCTCTCCGTGCAAAGTTTCTCTCATGATGGAAGTAACGCCTGAGTTACTGACGACGACTTCATTGACTGTGGCAAACAAATAATGAACATATTTTTTATGATTACGTTTTCTCTTTTTTACTTTTTATGAGAGATCGTGGATACGAAGATTCACTAAATCACTGAAACTTATAAATGGCGGAAACTCTTTAAATGCGCTGTTATTTCCCAGTATATCGAAGGTATAGGTTCAGATGAAGTTACAGGCATTTTTAGTCACTACGAAGATTAAACTTCTTATTTCTTGGTATTTTGCTCTCTTCAAACGCTATAGGGCAAAATTCCAGAATATTCATTCAAATCAACAACCATTGTACATTGTCATTCGACCATTCACTGATGTTCCATTTATTATTTTGCCGTTAAATTTAGACTAATATAGGTTTTGTTTAAAATGAGACGCTTTGGTGATTCAAAAAATTAGACTTGCCATTATGCATTGAGAATGGTTGCAATTGGATTATTTCTATAATAAATTATTTCATTATAATTTACTAAATTAGTCCCAGAAAAAAGCCTGCCAAGGAGAGGAAAGTGATTGGTGATTCCACATGCGTCATTCATACATGTACAAACAACAGTGTACGTTTCAAAGTTTCTCTCCACCGGCAAAGGTCCTTCGGGTGAATGAATTCAACGAACGGCTCCACAGCATTTAGTCCCATTTATTTTTTTTTTCTGCTGGCAATTTAGCAAAAGATTTTCTTAACGAGGAGAAAGCCCATCCGAATTTCAAACTGAGAAGACTTAAAAAAAAATAAAAACTCCGTCGTGGTCTCTGATTACAGCTAACGCCTGAAGATTGCCAATTGTATACATAGGAGCAGATAGATCCTTGAAGAGGCGCGACACCTCTCGCGCAACGTCCCATCACTCATCCTCGCCTTCCCTTTCCCTTTTAGCGCCTTCGAAAGTGAGAAGGAGGCATTTGGCACGGGGATGTCAAACGCCCAGAGGACAATGTGCGACGTTTCTTTCGTTCCCGCCCCGTCCTCCGGCGAACGAACGACCTTCCCGAAACCGTTACGCGAAACCTTAATTATCGCTCGGTCGGGACAAGTCGAGTGTCGCTACCGGAGCGCATCCATCCGAAATAGCGAGAGCTGGCGGGCGATTGTTTCATCTGAGTAATCGCTCTTGATTATGCGCTTCCGAGTCCGTTTCCCTCCCTCATTCATACGCACATTTAAAAAAATATGTATTCCGAGATGGTTCGTTATTACCTCTGCTCGCCGCAATGGAGATCTCGCCTCTCGCCCCAACTTTCTTCCTCCTGATTTCCTCAAAATCTTTATCCTCCGAAATCACATGAGTCCTCTCCGCTACGCAGTCGTGATCATCCGCTAATTCTCTTGAAGATGGAAGCTTTTAGCGACACTTTCACCGGAGAAATCCACCCATCGAGAGGAAAGACTGCACTGCGCATTAAGTAACATCCGATGAAAATTGCGGCTAGGAAATAGGAATCCCACGGTAATAGAGGGAAAAGAAATTCAATTTAGCGGTGAACCCTAGTCATTTCCGAGATACAAAAAATTTGGACACGTTTGACATGTTGGCAATTTCCCGTAATATTGCGTAAAAAGGTACGATTTCTGACTACACTCTGCCTGTTAACAATACTGTATCGTGTTGCTGAAGCATGGCTATCCAACATATATGATTGGAATATTTCTCATTTAATGAGAGGTTACTTTCCATTGTTTATTTTTAGAAGAGTTAATTTCAATGCATGTAAGTAAATGTTATTGATCGAACAATAAGCTTCGTCATTTGTGAATAATAATGGAGTTATTAATGAATACAAAGTAATATGGGTGAATTTAAATGCTGACTGGACTTCAAACTTTCAGTAGTGGGAGTTCAACAAGAGTTTGTACTGAATTAAACATACAAGATAAATAAAGTTTTTCGTATTAACTGATGATTTCTAAGCTCCCAACTTCAGACCCTTTTAGCCCTTCTTAACTGTTTTCAATAAGTGGTAAAAAAAAGTGGCAAATCCAGGATATTCCACAACTTTTTAGGTGAATGGGTACCGGAGAGGAGAACACCGGGGTTATTGGATAAATTGAATCGGGGTTATGCATTGGTATATAAACAACGTAATCTTGAGAACGACGAGGGTGCTTGGTGAAATTGATGTTTCGTCTTCCATGTAAACCTACCTTAACCGGTAGTATACCTAACCGGTAGTAACGTGCAGTAATTAAGCAATAAGTTTAGCTATATCATTCAGGGTACCCAATTAGACACTGTGGAGTCCGTAAAATGTCTAGGTGTTAGACTCAATGATGGTCTATCGTGGAATAAACATATTCGGGAAATAACAGGTCAAGCTAATCGTAAATTGGGTTTTGTTAACAGAATACTAGGAAAGTGCGACGACAAAGTGAGAGAAATTAGCTACTTCTCCCTCGTTTGACTTCGCTTAGAATACGCTGCCAGTGGGATCCTCATGAAATACGCTCAAAAACATAGAACGCGTGCAGAGAAGATCCGACAGGAACGTGGAAAATCGATACGATAGTCTTGTCAGTGTGACTGACCTTTTAGATAAATTCGGATGGGATTCTCTGTCAGACCGTACATTGAAAAATAGACTAAACGTATTAGATAATTCAAGAGCAGTGTATTTTCCGATGAAGTAAGAGCATAAGAGTAATCATATCTTACGAACGCCAACATACTACGATAAATCAGATCATATGACTTAAATAAGAGTGATAGACAGTAGAACAGATAGATTCAGTATGTCGTTTTTTCCACGATCAATAAGAGACTATAACGGCAGCGTTAGAACTCACAAATAGATTAGATGACTTGTATTGTAGCTTACTAACTTTTGAATGCATTAATGTATGTTTCTAAACTTTCTTATTATTTATAATAGCATGTTTTTTGTGTTATAGGTTTTTTTGCAGATTACTTTCGTGAGTAGTTGGCCTTTGCATGAATGTGGTCGTATAATTTGTTATTATGCGTAACGTTTTTCTGACCGCGTGGTGTGCATATGGGAATCCTATCAAATGCTACATGCTGCTGATTGACAGTGGCGCCGACTCCATGGACCTGAGGGGGCCCGAGCCCCCTCAAAGTTTCGTTAGGGGGGGCGGAGCCCCCTCAATAATTCAAGATAATAATAAGTTATATTATGCTTGGTGAAATCACAAAAATATATTGGTATTTTTTATTTCCCATGTTTGACGATAGTTACCTTTTAAAACACATTCAACAATGTGCTAAAACAAATAATTATAAGACAGTAAGCAGGTTAACTGAAAACAAGTGGTGTGAATTATGATAGTGTTACGGTGCTGCGACACACTTTGAATATAAACTCTTCCCAAGGCAAGACCCCGATATGGGCCCCCCAATATTTTTTATAAGTCGGCGCCCCTGCTGATTGATCACCTCCTGCCAAACGCCCAAGAGGTGGCTCGCAGGGTATTATGTAGATATAAGTTTCGCATGATAATTCATTTACACTTGTACACTACATGAATAATGTTTTTACATTTTTCCCCGCGTTTTTACTAAATTTTTTGGAATGTCACCCACAAAGCATTTGTTATGTAAATGATTTTATGTCAAGTTATGCCATGATTAGCAATTAATTGGCTAATAACGGGAGAAAAATTCTCTTGGAAAATAGGGTGCGTATCAAAAGATACTTTCATCTGGAGACATATCCCGCCGGAGGTTCTTAGAACAGCCACTATGCACTTCAAGTCAAGGCGGGTTACAATCTAATACGTACTATCATCAATAAGACAAAAATTCGGCTCAATTACAGTGTGAGGGTGTATTAAAATTGAAAAACAAGATCGAATTCTCCCTATATCAACGATTTACCACTTAATGTAAATTCATCATAGTTTATTCTCAGCTGGAGTCAATTGTAGGTCGCACATGTAGTCACGCCACGATTTTTTCAACATCTCATGAATAAAAGGAAGCAAAAAAGCACCATTTCTCATGGTAGAGCACATTCACTGCAAACTTAAAGAAGCCATCCATCAATCACCCAAAAAACTAACTAGAATTCTAGGCTGGGGAAGGTGCTTAGTGGTGACAAAACTATACCAGCAGTTCTGCATTACATTAAAGTAGTAAATTTAAATCAAAATTTCCACGGAAATGTCTTTAAAATTACCACACTACGGAAATCAGCATATCATATCTATTGCCAAGGAGTATTTACAGTAGGGAAATTATTATCATGAAGCATAGACACAATTGTTCTCGATATCGATTTTCTGTTCTCTGTTTTTCTTTTAGCATTCACAGAAATCCGAAAACATCCTCCTTTGAAATTTTCTGTAAAATTGCAAATAAATATGAAAAAAACCGCAGCTTATTTCCTGAAACGGCAGCTAGCATAACAAATATCTTGTATGATATGAGCCACGATGTGGTGGAAGTTCTTGATATTAGCAAAATTAGACATCGCAATATTTCCACTGGATTTTATTTTAACACGAAGCGTTTCGTTGTTACAATAACATGGCACTTGATAATGTTGTTTTTAACAACAAACAACGCGTCGTGTAAAAATAAAATCCAGTGGAAATATTGCAATTTCCAATTTTACTAATCATCATCATTATTCAACGATCCCAAGATTGCTTTGACGCAGCTCTCCACTCAATTCTTCTATCAGCTTATCTTTTCACACCTACGCATTTCTTCTCTTTTACATCCTTTACAACCTGTCCTATGTAACTCATTCAGGGCCGTCCCTTGCCCTTCTTCCCTTCCTCTTGCCCTTCAACGATTGTCTTCATCAGGCCATCAAGCCTCAAAATGTGGCCAACTAAGTCTTCCCGTCTTCTGCTTAAGGTTTTTAGAAGACTTCTCTTTTCTCCCGCTCTTCTTAGAAGCTGGAGGTTTGAGGCGTCACTTTGTGGAATTTACTCATGTTGAATGAAAATGAACTTTGTTTTTCCACATAAATATTTATGTTGAAAAACAAAGTTCATTTTCATATATCTCTTTTTAGAACTTCCTCGTTACATATAATTATGCTTTACCTGCGATAAATTTTAAATTTTACTTATAGCATAACAAAATTTACGCCTCCTCTACCGATATATTCTCGCGAAAACTTCGGAATATACAGTAAGTTTCCCTTGAAATGGGAGAATGTTAGCCGTCGGGCACGAAAGGCGCAGCGGTTCATAACAGTGGAGTTTATCAGGGGTGCAAGAGAGGGAATTTGAGAGCTACTTGAAGCGACTGGGTTCGGTAATTACGAACTACTACCATTGAGAACAACTTTCACTGTTATGCATTTTTATTAAGACGTTTCAGCGATTGCGTCTCTTACGTTTAATTCAACAGAAAAAATGAGTTTAAAAAACCAGTTTAAAAAAACACGAGGATATACACACGGATGTACTCGGCTTTCTACAATGCCTTACGCTTGAACAATTTTGAGCGTAAAACTTTTCTTTTTCCGGGTTCTGGCTTGAGAACTAAGATGGTAAATATTTTTTCGCCATAAATCCAGGACGAGCATATCTTAGATATGAATGCCTACTCACTACCTAAACTTGTAAATGCACGGCTACTATATACTGTAAAATTTAAAAACAGTTGATTTAGTACTGCCTAAAGGAACCGCCAAGGAGGTATATGATCGGAAATACATAAGAAGAGATTCTCCACGGATATCCACTACCAAATTTAAAGAAGTGAACAAGCAAAAAATTTTAATATCTGGAAAAAATTGGAAAGTTTGAATTTGAATAAATTTTAGCACAACTCAAACCTATATTTCTTAAATGTCATCGCAGGTAAGTATCCTGAGATATTTAAGAATACATCGAAAGCCTCCCGCAACAATAAAGAGAATAACAATATCTTAGAATTATCTCAGAATAGAGTTCTCCTGTCAGTCACTATCATTACTACACGTTAAAGGCTATTTAAGCTAACCACCTTTAGTTGAATAAATCTGCATTGAGAAATTGATCCTTTGCCGGTCAATAGCTATTATTTGAAGTTCTCCAGAGCTTGACTCCATTTGATGTTCTACCCTTTGGCTGATATTATATTGAGAAAGATACCCTTGAACATAGGGTATTTTAAGGGCTTAACTGCGATCGGCATAAAATTTAATATAGTATCCATGGGATGAAATTTCTGCAAAGTTTTATTTTTTAACTCTCGACAACGAGTGATGTGAAACAGGTTTTGTTGAGCGTTAATTTAGTTAACATAATCACTTGCATAAATCCCCATAAAGGCTTGGAACAACTATATAAACCAATGAAAAGTAATTACACTTAGAAAATTTCTACTTAATACTGAGTGGAAGATGGCAAAGCTAGAAGTTTCCATGGAAATACCTCCGTTAAGACGGCCAAGGGCTCCGCTCCAGGGTGTCATAAAACGACCGTTTTCGAAATTAGAATCCTGAGGGTCAGGGATCGGTGATTGAAGAAGGTATGAGGGTCTCAGCTGGTATCTTTCTGGTAGGTCTTTTTGTGTGAGTCCCAGGAAAACAACTCACTTTGTCGAGGTTTGAACGCTGTTAATAGAAGCGTGGTCTTCGATCGTATCCAAAGATAACGAAATGAACTTCGATGAAACGTGCAAGTACATCGCATGAAAAACCTCCACTGTCTTCACCATAGACCATTTGAGAATCGGTGTCTTGAAGCAAAACATAAAAACGGTGAATGTTGAGCGTTAAAACCCATACAGCTTCAATAACCTTACCGCGGCGCGGCTAATCCAATTCCCGACGCGCGGAGAGGAACCCTGCCGCGCGATCGAAAAATCAATGTAATTTCCGACGACGAATTTGCATAAAGACCTCAAGAAATCTTCAAACAATGCTCTCATATAAGTTACTCTGCGCGACCTTGCCGAAAACCTATTTGAAACTCTACCTAAATGTAAAACTTCGTCGAAAAACAGTATCCGCCATTTTGTTACTGCACGGTAAGAATTTATGGACTGTATTCTTTAAGATTACGGAAAATTTAAGAAAAAAAACCATGCTAACAGATTACGTGGTTTTTTATTCGGCAAGAATCCACCCATAACTTCACCATTCACTTACTTTGGAAGATTTTCAGAGAAAATTGAAGACGGTCGTTTTTATGGAAATTTGCTCACGTTTGAGCCTCTGTATCTCAGTAACGGGTAGGATCTATGTCAAATGAAGTACATATCAATAAATTTCAATCATTTTTAAGTATACCTGCGAAGTTTCAAGTTTATAACTCAAAAAAAGCCATTTTGTAATTTTGTCCTGCTTTTTCCGATTTCCGCCCACTGTGCAGCGGTTCAAATTAAATAGAACGACCAAACTTTTTCAAGAGCCACAGGACACCTAATAGTTTGTTTTATAATTCACATTGAAAAAGAGAGGAACTGTGCGTAATTCTTCTAAATACAGAATAACTATAGTGTGAATATAATTGAAATGTTTAAGTAGAAAAGTGAATGGCAAACCACAAAATTTGAAATACGGAAAAGTCATTTTAGTGCCATTTTCGAAAAACTTGAAGTAGTTAGAGCAACGATTTCCCTACACCAAAATAAACTTCAACCAAAAGGCGAGGTTAATTTCAGAGAAATTTGAGATTTCCTGCAAATGAAGGATGATGAGGTCCAAATTAGCCACTTCTCGACCATGAGCCAACAGGCTACATACTTACCTCCGATAAAATGTTGCCCTTCCATACGACAAACATCAGGCATAGATGTTGCAGGAGAAAAAAATTTAAAAAATGTATCATTGATATGCCATAATGAAGTGCGTAAACGTCTACAGAGAATCATTATCAATAAAAGAAGTCCCATGTTTAAAAAAAAAATATTTTTAACCAGGTGACCTCTTGCATGAATTTGGGAAAACTACATGTATGCTTAAAATTGTCTCAGGAAGAGTGGTTGTTTGTTCAAGTACATTTAAAAGCGATGCATCATATTTTTTAATTATAAATATTGGTCACCATTCTCTGTTGGGGCACCATCTTTTTAATATTTCAAAGGTTATGGATGCATTATGGATGGATTTTTTTTCTCACGAAAATTTCGTGATTTTAATACGAGAGAGAAAAATTTACATATATTTTAGCGAGTAAAAGGCAAAGTAACTACCAAAGTCAACAGTGTAAGGTCTGAATAACTTTCGTTCACGAAAGTCTGAATTTTTTAATGCGTTTTGCAGATACAAAGGAGTATCTCCGGTTGTTAATGAGCAATAGAATGATGTACTTACGAAGTCGAGAGATGAAGAGGTGCGTAGAAAGTCGACGATTCTGTTATACATCCCCTCAGTTCATGCAATTCCGCATTATTGCAACCGTTAGGCACCAGTTAGTGTGCTTGGCAGAGCCAACATCAAGTTTTATGATGTTTTTTAGTAATCTTAGACATGAAAAAGCGAATCACATGCACGTTTTCTATTTCGACACAGCTCTTCCTATCCGTGACTTCTTCTTCCAAAAAGCAAATGACAGGAAATGAAAGCGCTAGCATTTCATCCTCTTCATTTTCGAAATAAAAAAATTCTATAAATTCAGGTTTCAGAGTAAGATACAACCTTCCACTTGTTTTGATAGGTCCCCTGTGGTCATATTCAAGTCAATGAGCCAGAAAAATAATTATTTAATACAAACGGAGGTAGAAGCGTGAAAATTCATAATGGGGTTTCAAAAAAATGGCGCAATACGACAAGCCAAACCGTAAAAAAATCGTCAAGGAAACAAATTTACTTTCTTTTTTGGGACCATTGATTTTTGATAGAAGAAACATTAATTTGCTCACGACCAGGTAGCAGTGAGTTAGAAAGCCTCGTCGATTATAAGGTAACGGTTCCCTGCCTAAGCGGTTTCGTCCAACTTTTGTGATTGCACAATCCTGAAGAACCTGTTCTTGAGAAAAGAATAACGATTGATAAGAATCTTCCTTGAATTCGCCTTTTTATTGTTCTACCAATAGTTTCCGACATTCTGGCATTCGGACGCGCAGCGTATACCCTTGCGCCGGTCAGTGCGTACCACGCAGTATTTTGGTGCTGACATAGTTTTATCCACCATTAATGGAAAAAAAGGGCGATGAACTCTACATGGATGTCTTTTGGAAAACTCTTTCCTTAAAGAAACTTGCGTGACTAGAGATCTCATTCATTCTTACGCCTTTTGTTGATCCATGTCTTGAAAAAATGATCGTAAAAACTTATACAAGAGATCGCCACGTTTGGGCTGACTTGTTGGAAATACACGACCGTTTAACGAGGAAAAGTTGTCTAAACAAAACTTCAAGGCCTCGGCAACGCTCTTTTTCGAAATGAAAGATCGATAACTATGTATGCAGTGTATCATATCTTATAAAACATTTTGTCTATTACGGCCTATTTCTGGGTTACCTATTCCAGCAAAACTGTCTCCAAAACGAAAATTGAAATGAGTGTTTCTTGTAACTTATCACCAATTTCTGAAGAAGTTACTAAGCAGTCCCTTTCCACAAAATATCAAATTTTATTCCCTTAATATCTTCAATAAACTTCATAAATTTTCAATGAATTCACTTTTGACCCCGCCACACAAACCGTACTATGAAGTTAATTGTGCCTGGTAAACATTTTGGCGGCTACGTTCAAGGAAATTAAATGCATTTGTGGCATTACGTTTCTCGTCCTATTACCTGAATTTTGTTATGATTTTAAGAATTGAGACTATGCTGACTTCAATAAGGATTACTAATATTATAATATCATCATTTATGCGGATAGAATATTTCATTCGTACAGTACAATCAGAAAAGTTCTTTCAAATAATTTTATTCTCGTTCTCGGCACTGTCTCCATCGCCGCGCAGTAAAAATTGCTACTCAAAAGTTGAATCGCGTTTGAAATAAATGAATATTAACCAACGAAAAAAATAAACAATGAATTTCAATGATGTTGAGCAACGTATGAGGTGAATACTATACCGAAAATTCTTTTATTTCTTGTAGTTCAGATCAGCAAGACTGCTGAATTTCATACGACCTCGAACTGTTGTCCCTGGGTGATCTTCTATTAAAACCATTCAAGACTGTCACTTTCTAAAATGTATACAGAATTACTCAAAATGGTACATGTAAAATGAGCCATTAATTATCTATAAGAACACAGAAAAGAGGAAAATGTATAATAATTATTTAAAATAAAGACACGCATAATAGGATGGACAAGAATTTAAAATGTTTTTATGGTGACTGTACAATAAACGTGCCTCTCAGTCGATCTAATTACATACGATATGAGCTGACATCCACGGGGGATTTTCTTTGAAAAATATTCAACAGGGTTGGATATATTAAGCATAAGACACAACTCACTTCAAGTTAGTAACTAATGCTACAACTAGGAACGCTATTTTTTCGGTCAAGTGAAGCGAACAATGAGCCTTAATAATTATTTCCTGAAGACGTCCAACTACATGTAAGGAACCTCGAAGACAAAGGCATAATAAAAATTAAGTTTGGATTATTTTTATTGCAAAATATAAATACAATTTTTCAATGAAAATGGTAACATAAAAACCTGGATTTTTACATAAAAAATGGAAATTTAAACTTTTCATTATATTGTATCTAATTTTATTTTTATTAGCTCAAAGAAAACACTCCAGTCCTCTCCCGGCATTGAAAGCTTTCATTCAATCAAAAATAAGATTGTCAAAATGGTAACGAAGTGAACAAAATAGAATTCATACCAAAATAGAGATGGAGTAATTCAATTAAAAGGGGGGACCAAGAGAAATAACTTTTCCTCATCTACCTCTTTGGTTAAACTATCGTTGTCTGACACATACAAACTTCTTTCGCTGCATTACTGAATAAATGTTCTAGAATAAAAAGCTTTAAAACTGGAAGTATTTTCGATAAACAACGTACATTTGATTCATAATCACAGCTCTATTTTTTACAGATATGGTAAGGCATAGATATAATGCTATATTTACATTCGAACACAAAAAACTATCAAATTTTTATATACAAAACACAAAAAGATTGAAGCATATATTTTTGGGGACAAAAAGTACTTCAAAATGCTTGGCGATACAATAACCTAGCATAGATGACTTTGCATTACTTTGCATGCAAGTAGAAATAACATGGTAATATGAAAACTGTACGGTTTAAATATAAACCGACACGATTTCGTTGCTCTTATTCTCATACAATACAGATTGAGCACAATTTAAAAAGAAAATACGTATTCCATGCAAACAAAAACACAGAATATAATTCGCATACGTCATGCCACAGTTTATTGCAAATATCACACTAAGTAATGTATCTGAAAGTGACTTCAATAAAATTATTGAATCTGCATGTGGCATTATTGTTATAGTAATAGGCTTCATGCATAAAACATCAACCAGTAAACACCTCTAAACTTGAGCAACTATGCACTCGCTTTGCAATTAATGAGGCCTTAAGAATTAAGGCGGTATCCGTTGATTCAAAACCCACTTCACTATCCAACAATCGATCAAGCGAGGTGAATTTCAACTGATTAACACATCGATCCTTCAATACAGGGTATCCACGGATTGAGTCCTTTGCCTCGCCGCAGCCGATGATATGTCGGACTTCCTGGTGACATTGCTTTCCCCGTTGGAGGAGGTCGAGGACCACGAGGCGGGCGACGCGGGAGATGCCGGCGTGAGCGGACCCTTGCTTCCCGTAGAGCCGCTCCCCTGGAAGCTACTCCTCTTCCTGCACCTCGACAGGAACCTCCTCATCGCCCTCTTGACGCGGCTGGTGCACGTGAAGGCGACCGTGAGGAAGACGCCGTGGAGGGACGTGAGGAGGACGGCCACGAGCCAAAGGGGAGGGATGTCCAGCCACCCGGCCAGGAGACCCGCGGACCACGACAGCCCGGAGAGTAGGGCCAGCCTCAGGTGAAGGCGGAAAGAGCGCACCGCCTGCGGAGGGCCGTGCTTGACGGGGGCGGCCGAGGTGGGGGCCATGGACTGCCTGAATGTGGCCTGGGAAATGGTGCGGGCGCTGAGGATGAAGAGCAGCGCGTTGGCGACCGTGGTGATGCCCAAGGGAGCCGCGAAAAGTATGAGAAGGGAGGATCGTCTACCGAACCAGCAGGCGCCGCTAGGATGCAGGCCGAAGGACGGGGTCAAGATGGTCAGCACGGGAGAGAGGGGACAGTGCTCGTTCGCGACGTCTTTGGGGGTGACAGAAGTAAGGGGGAGAGTGGTAGGGAGCCCAATTGACATGTTTCCTTCGGAGCGATAGGAGACTGATGCGGTGACGGAATATATGCAGGCCTGGCCTCCAGTACGGATGTCTAGGGATAGTGCGATGGCAGCGATGGCCGCCGGTATGGCCCAGGAAAATATGGAGTAGAGGGCAAACCTTCGTTTTCCTCCGGAGCCCCCGACGGAATCGCTGGGAGCGTGCAAATGCACAGTGGCACGTCTCAACGTTCTCCACACATCGAAAGCTAGAGTGGAAGACCAGCAAAATGCGGACAGTAGTCCAAAGAGAGCTAATGTAGCTGCCGCTAAGCAGCCCCTGGACACGTCCGTCGAGCCTATAGGAGTGGTGTTAAAAGTTCCCGCAAAGAAAGCCGAGTAAGCAATCAGCAGTGCAACGCAGAGGGACGCCAGATTACGGCCGGAGGCCGTGCGTAGCTCTTTCAGTAGTGCAAAAGCCACGAGATGTATGATCAAGAACAAAGCCGATGCTGCGACTCCAATTATAGTGAGATATCCCATCGCAATGGCTGCCGAAGATGGGTGCAGGTGCACTGTAGTAAAGTTCTTTCCCTTCGGACGCTCCTTGGCTTTGCCTCCCAGACCAACGACCCTAACTACTCCTGAGGAAGGCTCGTCCTTCGTAGTGTCCACCTCATCCTCCTCGTAACCCCTCCCGACCTCTACACACCTATTACGAACCCATCGCTGTCCCATCTCGGGACAGAGAAGGTCACGACACCGCCTGAGGAAGGGATCAAAGAGCGGGGTCTCGTCGGGGCAACCGTGAGCCGTCAGCCTAGCAGACAGGGGCCCGGGATCCACGCCTCCCCTCCCGCCCTGGAAATACTCGCCCTGGGGGATACCGAAGTCGAAGAGGACTGAAAAGGCGACGGGATTGAAGTCTTTGGCCGCCGCTCCCAGGGACCTCGTCAGGGGTGGGGCACAGGACAGCTCGTGGACGGGCACCCGGTTGCAGACGGCGCAGGCGGCGTTACGGTAGGTCTTTGCTCCGAGGAAGACGTGGGCTGTGGACCCAGGGGCGCCGCAGCGTCTCTTGATGGCCATCCGCAGTCCAACGGAGTCGTCTGGCCAATCGGGTTCGCAGGAGCTCACCACACCCAGTCGACACCTCCGCACGAGGGACGCAGCAATGGGAGGAGCCATGGGGTCCGCGGTGCATGCGTGGAATCTACCCTTCTCCATCACACCCCAGACGCCCCGGAATTCGTCAAAGATGGGGAGCCACTTGGAGGGCATCGGAGGCTCGGTGGTGGAGCCGAAAGGGAAATGCTGGATCGAGGGGCATTCTAACCTAGGAGTCCAGACAACGAAGTCATCCGGGGCTCGGCCGTTCAAGTCTCCGTTGCAGAGGGCGCAGTGGGCGTTGGAGTACGTCACGTTGGTCACGAGTGACGTCACAGGCATGCGTATCGACACGACGTCCCTCTTGTCCGCTCCCCCCTTCTCCTCGCACCTCCTCCTGACCTCTGCACTGGTTCCAGGAGGGCAGGATGACTTCATGTAAACCCCGCCGAGGTGGCGCATCGGCGTGCAGGAGAACTGCCCGACGACGCTCTTGCTGGGCTTGTACCTGGAATCCGGGCAGCAGTCGTCGTACGTCCTGCAGGTGGCATCGCAAAGGCAGTTGCGGTCCCGCCAGTCGAGCGACTTGGTGCCCGAAGAGCACGAGTCCCGCTCGTCGCAGGTGCCATTGCCATAGGCGAGGTTTGAGTGTGAGAGGGAGAGGGGGGTGGCGAGTAGGGAGGGTGGGCAGACGAATAGTGCGAGGAGGAGGACGAGGGGCGGGAGGGGGGCGGTGGGGGATGGTCGTTTTTGGAGCATGGTATGATCTCCTTATCCCTCTCGTTTCAGGTGAATCCCAGCATTCTGGTCAGCGGGTAATTAGTCGTTCCAGTTAGTGCCGCCCGTCCATCTTCACGGTCGAGAAAATCCCTCGAAATGGTGGGTCTATAGGAAGGGAAATAAAAAACAGGAAATTTCATCATTTTGCTTCTATTATAAGACTGGAAAGAAAGCTGAAGCTCCTAAGAGCGTCGTGAGTCAAAAATTATTTTCAGCACTTTAAATCCAAGGCGTACCTTTTCATACACCCATAGAATATTTTGAAAATATTTTAAAAAATAGCAAAAATATTACACTTCAATGCAAAAACCTGCATTATAATCCTCAAAAATATATGAAATATCAATAAATTACTCTACATGACTGTATTATCCATGGTTTTAGATACTAAAGGATTTTTTTTATTTTCCGCTGTCAAAAATGAACGACAGCAGCCCTCTTTACCGGGTTATCGCTACAGTTTTGTTTACAGTAAAATGGAATAATCAGATAATTCAGATGATCTAAAGAAAAAAGAGCGAAAATTAATCTGATTGGGTAAGATATTTTACAATGGTAAAGTCGAGTGATCCTAGCAGCTTCATAAAGGTTTAACAGGAGCTGCATGCAGCCTTCCCTGCCGAAAGGCCCGGAAGAAAGGCAACGTGGGAGGATTTTTAGCGCTGAATAATGGTCTCTCGTAACAGAGAATATTTAAGTTATCAATGAAATAAAATAGCATTTGTATACAAGCGATACCAATCAGTTGTGAAAAGGTTCAACTACGATATATTTGTTCACACTGTATCATTTCCATTATGCTAGAGGAATGATAGGATGTGGGGTGCAATAACCACACCTTCCACCCGATATGAAAAAGCATGGATCACCAATTAACCTAACATCTTCTGTTAACAGAAATTTATGATGCATCATACGTGTTAATTCAGGTCACCGTACATTTTTACAGGGTGCTTTTAATTCAGCCTCCGCACGAAAAGCGTTGCATTGACGCTGAATAGAAATTTGTAGCTCTTAGCCCCAGAAAGTGAGGCCTGCACTCATTTGAGTAAGTGTGAGCATTCTCAATTCAAAACAAGTAAAAATTTACCACTCATGTCGCCACACATTACTGAATACAGAATACAGAGACATAGAAGAATCGATTGGGTCCAATGAATAATTCACTAACTTAAAATTCTACTCAAAACTGCTTCCATATGTTTCAAATTCTTCAAAATCAGGAACATAATGAGGAAGTTCGTGTGTGTATACCAGAACTAGCAGTCGTTAATGAATTATGAGTGGCTGGGGCGTCACCCTATCGGGAGGAGGGTGGAGGTAAACTCTTCACTTTAAGACTGAAGTGCGCCTGTTTACGTTTCTTACTCGCCAGCCTTTCGTCTATATTCCTTTTGAAAGATAATGGAACAATATAATGTACACGAAGCATGCCTGGATGAGTTTTTAATGTCCCGATACATATTAAATACCTGAATCTTTTCTTTAATCCTATATCTGGTATGTATGGCATCCCATTGATTACACATCACACCCTCACCGCTTAAGATGGCACCCCATGACAATGTGACAACGTAAATTCCGCAAAAAGAATCTTTTACTGAGAGTTTGTTTTCGTGTATATAGACACAAATACTAATGATTTCTCTATAAAGTGTGGAGGAGTTAAGAAAACCACCAGTGCGCTAAGTTTACGCCCGGAAAATAAGAAAATAAGCGCACAAATCTAAAAATGGTAGGGATGGGTTCTACATATGCTACGCGTTCAAATCCCTGAATGAAGGAGCTACATGTTAGAACCTTCACAATTTCCATTCAATCAAATGCAAAAATTCAATGAATTTTTTTCTACCGAACCTTTCAGTGTGAATACCTCCTACATTCCCCTGAAAAATCCTCCAAGTGCCAGGCGGCTAAGGAAAAGGAACTACCCTGAAAGTGTTAATATCACTCACCTTTGGCTAATTCTTAGTCTTAACCTTTACCTATCTGAAAAAACAGGATTGAAGCACTGACTGAGTGATATGTGCAGCATTTAAATAAAGACAAATATTTCGGGAGTCCAAGTTAACACAAATACTGTAATAATGGATTCATTTTCAATAAATCAAATATGCGATAGGAACTGGAGGCTCGCCACATTGTTTTCTTTGTCCTTTAAAATAAAAAACTACCAAAGTCAGAAAGTCAAGTCATCTGCGGGTACAATCCACGAAGTGTAATGTTTCGTAAAGACAAATTAATACAATTTGGAAGCTAGTCTGAATGGGCTATTAAAGGCTGCTGTATGTATCTGTTCATTCATTTAAAGACGCACACAAGCGTTCAAAATTACACTGGACCATTTCCCCCATGCAATAAATCAGGCAAGGAATTATTTCAATAAAGGTACCTCGTAAAATATCATAACGCAGTGTGAAGGGTTTATGACTAGGGATTCAAGCCATTATAAAATATGTTATAACAAGTATGTTGTGAACTACGGCTAAATAAATGGTATATTCACCCAGAAAAGCAAAAAAAGACAAAAGGTGGCTGCATTTGCGAATGTATACTCCTATATTAGAAAAAATATTTAATAGTGATACATGATTGCATAATAATTGATTAATAATATCTCACCATAAAATTGGTAAACCATAACACATTTTTCTGGGACAAAAATATCAGTAAATGTAACTAGTTATCAGAGTTTTCTAATAATCATCTTACGTCAGCAAAGAAGTAAGTGATCTAATGGAAAATGAGTTGCGATTAATTCAACGAAGAAGGCGCGCGAGTAAATTACTTTTGGAAAAAACATTCACTATCTATGATTATAAATACACCTTAGTCTTTTGTTTTTGTAAAATTTTCAAAAATGATGGGAAAGTTTTGTTCAAAGCGGAAATAATATTTTTTGTCAATGTGTAAAGCCTTTATTGGCGTCGTAATACTGAAGTAATATATATTTCTGTAAAATAGCTGATTTGCATATTGGTAGCATTAGGGGTTCTTAAGGTAAAAAAACGGCGCTTAGTGCTATCATTGCACAGAATAACTCGATTAAATTGAATCAACACGGTATAGGCAGATGAAATATTTTAAAGCAGACACTTATATTTTCCGAAAAAGAATTTTGCTTTTCAATCAACGTTTATCCTCAATCAAGATCTATTGCTGCAATTAAGGATGAAATTTGAAATGGTATAAAAAATTCCTGTACAATTAGCAATCACAACTAGAAATAGTTATATGTGTGTTTCTAAAATTCATGTATTTCACTTCTTTAATAATCGCTTCACGAAAGATGCATTCGTTTATTTGATTCTGACAATAGTAGTCTGAAAGGTAAAGAAACTTGCCATCACAAATCCTTTAAAAATTCCCAAGAAGCATTTTGTTATATCTGCTATAAACGAATTGCAAGATTGATTTTTCTGGAATGTTTGAGGCAGTTATGAAGATACTTTTGAGCCAACAGAATAAATGCTAAACCTGGTGTTGCTGTAGGACTATATGCTACCTATGTTCCTTGACTTGCACTGCATCGTAGTAACGAAACTCAGGAAAATACACCAATATTAATCCGGTATTAGGGTTAGGACTATTCCAGCTCAAACCTTTCTTACTGCGTCGATTATATCTTACTCAAAATCCCAATCGTTAGCTGCACTTCATTGCCCAATCATTGAAAAACATACAGACTTTGTTTGTGCAGCGTTATATTCTAATGAAGCTTATATCACTGCATACCACGTGCACTATGTACATTTATCTTAACTAAAATTATCATAAAATGCCAATATAATTATTTTAACGTTTTTGACACTTTTCATTTTTATATTAATCCAGAAAAGGATATTTTATATCATTTTGAATTATGGAAGCTAAAATTGACAGCAGCTGCCGTAAATTTTTAAAATTGTAATTAACTAAGTGAAACCAGTATCCTCGCCACACCCCTAACTTCGTCTCGTTTACCTAATCAACTTTTCTTGGCGCGAATCAATCGTCAAATAAAACCACACTCGTTTATTGGACTTATATTGCCTGTGTTATTTATTTATTTTATATATTATATTTATTTATTGATTTTATTATGCTATGAAAAGCCCTTTGTCTTGCTGCAAAATTAAACTTTAGATTATTTCATGAGATATTAAAATCGTCAATCAACTTAAACGGAAACCCTCTCTCAAGTGGAAATCAGTTATCCTGTTTGAAACAAGCAAGAATATCATGGTGGTCAAAATCTTGCGACTGAAATTATAACAAATGCCTAGCATGAACTTATATTTCGAATTATGAAAGGGTGCATGTATTAAAATTTTCGAGTAAGCATTAATTGAATCTATGGACGATTAAGGAAAACGTCTGTGTATTACTCTCGTAAAAAACAATTTCCAGCAAAGCATCATTGTCTGAAGTCAAAATATGGCAATAAATTCAACTATGGACGATTTCCCGGGAACAGAGCTTTAAGGCTAGGATTATAATATTAAAACTAAGACCTCTCCACCGATAGAACAAAATGTATATCCACAGAGAAAGGAGAAAATCTAAACAAACTAAAATAAAAAATGTGGCAATGATTATAAAAATTAATAGAAAAAATAGACCATTTTATTAGTAAAATTTCATCTGAGTCCCTTTTCATTTTTTGTCAATTTTTATAAAATGGCGTAATAGATATGAAAATGCCATTTTTAATGAAAATAAGTCCACCATAGTAACCACATTCGATAATTTATAGCTATTTACAAATTTTCAAATTGGGGTTTACATTATGTTAAAAAACCTACGATTTGAATATTTTAAATAGAAATGCCTCCAACCACACATTTTCTGCGTGGGCCAAAACTGAATCAGCTTGCGTTGCATGATCTTTTTTCACGCCCATGACTAGGATTCATCTGAGCAACACTTCAGATTTGCAACCGTGCACTGCACATAGCAACATGGATTTAAAATACTTTTTCATGGTTGGAAAACGCGACGGTTATATATGATGGGAGAAATATAATGTCCCGCATCATTGACGTATTCCCTAAAAATAATGGACACGCAGTGGGGGTGTTTTCGGTATCCCTTACATTATACCCGAAAAATCATCGAGTGATAAAAAGCTTGAGCGATTAAATTTTAAATCTTTCGCCTTTTTCACACCAACTTAACATAAATTGAGTTGGCATGGTTGTATAAAAACTCATAAATAGTGTGTGTTGCTTCATAACAACTTGAAATGGCATTACTCCACTTGGAATAACCATTAGTTGAGATATACTCAAATTTTTATCCAGCATTGTCAACATAGAGACATAATCACTATTGAAATCTTCTAAAATAGGTGTCGCGATTGATGGGTCGTTCATGCTCTGATTCAAGGAATATATTAGCTAAAGATTTAACTCATAATAATGCAATTTTCGCCACGCTAAGTCGTTGGGAACGGAGCTTCATTAAATCCATGACTCCGCCGAGCGTTGAAGTCTCCAGCTCGAAAGTAGGGGACAGCTTCTAAATTCAACTTCTACTGCATATTCTAATGAATTTTTTTTACTGAGAATTCATAAAAAAAAAGCTTAATTTAGCATGAATTTTTCCAAGAATTCTCTTAAAAGAATATGATCGCGAAAAAAGGGGATACGTAAAGTGAGCGAGATAAAATTATACAATAGCACTAGTGACATTCATCTTTCCCTCGACTTTTGGCCCACTCTTCTCAAAAGCTCGGTCTACGAACTGAATCACGGGTCAATAATTCCTTCTACTGCATGCAAACTTATTACAATTTTGAAAGTAATGCAAAAATTACAAATAACAACCAAATCTGCGCGACAGGAAAAATGGTCAGACTCGATTTGAAAGTCGTATAAAATAAAAGGAAACAAAATGTTACATTTTTTATATTAATCCTAACGTAGAGTAGGATAAATCAAATATTTTCCAGAAGGTACGCAATTACCCAGTAATGGCTCATGTTTCGCAGTGATTCCACAAAGAAGAACCCGTAAAAACATGAGTCAACAAGATATGTCTTAATGATCGACTTCTAAGTTTCCATTTTTCTTATAAACGATTTCGAAACGACTGATTTTGTATCAACCCATGCACATCGAGTCAATAAAGTAAATTCAATATAATCTAACTTATAGCACAATCAAAATTTTCCGAAGAAGCATTCCTGATAAAAAAAGTGAACCGAAAACCATCGTCCCGTTGAAGTTTCTCGGTAATTGAACGATACCAATTGGTTAGTTGAAGAATTAGAGAATATAACATTAGTGTGCTAATTATCGCGCAATTTTTTAATAAAATTAACAAAGTTAATTTATGACTTAATTTCTATGATTTCAAACACGCAGTGGTCACATGATACATTAATGATTGACCATGCATGAGCTCATTCAAGCTCTTGCAACGTAAGACCAAGCAGTCCTTTGATAAATTACAATAACTATGCTTTATTTCAAAAGAAACTTTCCTGATATTTAATATTTTCGAATACACTCATCCATGCCTTCATTCCGATCTTGGTATGAAGGCATGGATGACACGACTTGACCATCAAATACAACATGAACAGATAATAACAGTTTTTTTTAAATCTGCATACGATTTATATTTTTACTCCTTCTCAATCTTCATTAGACGGAAAAGAGCACGACTAACCCCACGCACCGGGAGATCGACAAAAAAATCAGTCGATCACAGGCATACAAGCCCCGTGAATAGGAAATACGTCAAGCGTGGCCTACCCATGCGGAAATCGAACCCGCGAGCTTCGGCTTGGGAGGCGAGGACTTTACTACGCAGTCACCGAGATTGGGACGAATGATATTACCATGATGCGTAGAATATCCACATCATAATCACTCAGTAAAGACGGTGTTTCACAAATATTTTCGTGACATAGGCAATTCAATTATTATCACAGCCTCATTTCAAATTCCGAGTATGACAAAGACATCATATCAAAACAAATGTTTACGTTTCGTTCCAAGATGCAGCTGGGTCTGTATGGCCACAGTCTCGACCGGCAAGAAAACAGGCAAACTGGTCAAAGTCGACCTCCCGCAACCAAGTGACCGCTTATCGCCGGCCAGATAGCAGGAGCGGCTTTTCGTATGCACGCCGCAGGCCACCACGAACGCTCGTCGTGTGATTCATTCATGTTCCGCGTTCCCAATGCATGGGACGAGCCGAGGATGATGAGGAAAAAATCTTTTGCCCACCACGAACAGTAATATTGCCGGTCAGAACATTACATTAAAACCTGTGTTTCCTAATATATATTCGTGTTACTTGCTCTAATGCATCTTGCACCCATGACATTGCATCATAATTCCAGAAGTATGACATGATTTCTAAGAGACGTTAACAAAGTTTAAGAAGTTATCACGATACCATGCAACCAAACACCTGTATTTCAAAGCAAAATAAGAGTAAACCGTAGCATCAGCAAAATTAATAATTTTTGAGGCATTGATTTTCCTTGTATTTTACACCTCTTGTGTCATTTCATACGGAATAGAATGACTATTTTGGCTCTGAGATACACTCGAGAAACTGATCCACTGAGTTTTAGAGCTCAAACAATTGAACACTGATATGATAACTTGTTAAAAAAATGCTATGAAAAATTGTTTATGCTACAGTTGACTAATTATTTTCACTTACACATCAGTCATTTCATCGTAAATAATCATAGGAAGTAAAAGTAGGAAAACTCTTACCGGTTATGGAATATCCTTCACAGAAGTAATCCAAATTCTCTATGGGACAGTGGAATTCTTCTTTTGCCACCAAAATTATAGAGGAAAATCACAATCACTGAGACAATTGCCGTTATCAAAACCTGTCCCTGAGTCACAACATCACTGCGCAAGTACAGGCCCAAAACAAAGGAGATTCACCGCCGAACACCAAAGTGGACCACCAACCGACTTAAAATCACCAACACCGCGAGACTATCACGGAACTGAATAATATCTTCTTTCCAAGTTCCGGAAACAATTCCGCAAACACCGGTCTCGAGCTCTCCTCTTCAAAAGCACACGTGCAAATACACCTTTGCTCAGTAAGAGACGCTTCCTTGCTCGTCCTCTCGCGCCGATGTCTGTCAGAAGACTGACTGACTGTCCGTCCCTCGCGTCGCTGACTTCCCACGAGTGAGAGAAAAAAAAACTTCACTCTCCCCTCTGAGACACACGGTGTGTTCGCCGCGGAGTGGGGGCGAGAGTCGGAAGAAGCAAGCAGAAGGGAAAAGAAAGGAGAAGGGGGGAAGAAGGGAATACCTGCTAAGAGGCTTCGGAACGCGTCCGGCCCGAAGGGGGCCTGGTGAAAAAGGGGAGGGAGGAGGGGGGGAATATAAACCGCGCAGAGTCGACGTCCCAGTCACCGACTGAACTCGCCGGCAAGTCAGCCGTTTCACTGTGGAGTGTGCGAGTGGGTTAGTGTGCGTGAGTTTAAGCGGGGAGTTTTTGGTCGGAGAAGGTGCGGCGGAGGAGAGGAAGAAAAGAAGAAGATGCCTACCTCTCCCTCCCCAACCTTCGGATGCGATGCTTCAGCAGACAGAAAGCCTCCTCGGAGTGCTTTGTCGGACTTAAAAGCAGACAGAGGAGATGGAGGGAAAAGAGGAACTCGGGAAAGGAGGGCGAAAAGAGGGAATTTCGAAGGGGAAATTAATTGGGTATTAAGCTGAGAAGATGAGGAATATATGAGTAAGGAATGAGAGGGCAACCCTCCTGTAATGAAATGAGATATCGCCGGGAAAAACTCCGGGAAATTCTGGAATGTGCCTATCAGAAAGAAATGGACCTTGAAGTCACACTTCCTCGCTCAAATGTTGGCAGTTGCTTAGTCCTGTAAATAAATGAAGGAATGGGAGAAATGGACCTTGAAGTCACAGTTCCGGGTTCGAATGTTGGCTGTCGCCGTAGTTTCCAATGAGATATTTAGGTTACAAGTTGAGAGCGCCACTTGGGTGAAAGGAAATGTTGCAGACCAATTTGTGCCTTTTCTAAATAGTGAACTCATCTAGACGCCATAACTTTTCCATCCTTCGCTCGCTGCAGTAAATAACTCCTCCCTCAACATTCAGAAAACCCAAACGACGCAAGTCATTTCCGTACTGAATTACCTCTCCAAATTGATGAGCAAGTCAAAAAGAGAGCGGCAGAAGGCTTCCTATTGTGGTGCATTTACCGGATACCAGTTAAATTAGAAATAAAAAATAATGAGGCATTTTATGTGAGGCCAGCGTAAGCTATCGCAATAAAAAAAACGACGGAGTCGTCACTAAGAAATAATATTAATAAATTTGTCTGAGGTTAGCTTTTACCATGAGGGAATAGTCTACGCACGAACGTCTACGAACTAGGATTTGGTAAAAAAAAATAGCCACTCGAGCCCGAACCCGCTACCTTCGGATTACGAGGCAAGGATTTTGACACAAAACGGCGAACGAAGAACGAGACAGAGAGAGAGGGAGAGAATAAAGGAGGGGGAAAGACACAAAAGGAAGAGGCATCTGCAGCTTCCGTTTCCACGAGCTTTCTCGCTGCGTCTTTCTCTCTCTCCGTCCGATGAGAACTGGGTCAAAATATGACCCCCTTTCTCTCTCTCGCCTCCTCCACCTGCTCTACCCCTTCTCGCCTCCCTCCTTCCCATACCCCTCTTCCCCTCTACTTCTCCCCCCCCCCGCCAACCAATCGGCACAATCCTTTCCCTGGCACATTCGCCCCTCCTCCTCCTCCTATTCCTCCATCAACTCCATCATCACGCTGGTCCCTCCGAAAACGCACTCATACATACCTATCCTTCCGGGGTGCTGTAACAATAAACAAAAGCGAATCGACGAGAACTTCCGCACAGATGTGTCCGTCTTCATTGTCTCGCAGAGCTCTGACATGAGAGGCAGTCACGACGCAGCACGCGTTTACACGCTGACACGGATCGAGAGACCTTTATTTCTTTTTTTTAGCTTTTCATTACATATTCTGCAAATGAATTATATTTGCGCCAAAATTGGTAAATATTTTTAAAGAGATGATTTTTTTCATCCCTGTTTTTGTATTAATTTTCCATTATTTTGAAGCAAGTTCACAGATTTCGGCTTTGAATCGGTTGTTACTGTTTCCAGAAATTCTCATGCCGCCTGCTTCGTGGTGCAGGAATATACTTTATGGCTATGCACACCATCATGCTCTTACGAATTAATGATCTGGAAGTGTTTAAGGATGTTGATACTTGCAATTAAAAATAAATAAAACATTAAGAGGAAAAAAATGTTATGAGGAAGAAACGCGTGGGATACGTATTTGAAGAATGCAAAATAGAACTTCAATTTGTTGCCAACCACACTTACAATAAGAGAACTGCGATGCAAAGTAAGTCAGGATATCCCAAACATCATGCAAAAGACTTAATTATTAAACTAGGTAAAGCAATGAAATTATAAATATCTTAATACTTATAAAAGAAAATAATGAAGCGATTAGATCAAAGAATAAAAGATTGAAATATATATTTTGAGAATTTTCAACACAGCAATACATAGATCATTAGATCAAAGCCTATGCAGTTCTAATACATACTTCGCCTTAACATTCCTAATATTGATGAGAACTATAGTATATATTTCTTTATAAATAGATATTAAAAAACTGCAGTGATACCTTCATTTATTCAATCTACTTTCTGGTAATAAAATTGATACATAGCTGAAACAACACACTGTGGTTCCAAGTGAATTGCAGATAGTAGGCAACCAAGAATTACTACAGCTATTCAGAAAAAAAGCAGTAAGTAAACTATGCTACTTTGAAGCCTTGTAAGTACCAGTACATCAGAGGGTAATCATAATCTGCATCTCACAGTATGTCAACTTATTGATTCATTTTTTCTTAAATTCCTCCGTTAAACTTGAAACCAAACCATACATTTAAATCCAATTCATCATCTAATCAGGTATCAAGCTTTAAACTGTTGAAGGAGAACAGTGAGGATTTCATCTTAAGCATTTATTTTCTACGACACTGAAGCAACATCAAGTAATGCTGAAGAAATACCTATTCGTTTCCGAAAAAGTTGAGGCCAAATGTAATCTCATAAGTTTGCGATTATTCATCAAATTTGTCTACAACCTCTCATTTTCAGGAATATGCGACAATATTACGTCCAACTTATGAAAAGCCAAAGTGAACTGACCATTTTAAGTAATCTGAGTACAACGATTTTTATAATAATATAATAATATAATAATATATAATTTATTCCATTTACAATCAATTTCTGAATATAACGATTGAATATGCTGGATAAATTCGCTTGATAGCGTATGTTTCCAGTGTAATTAAGTATTACACAATCATGATTTCGCGTGAATTGAAAAGGCGCGAAGTGACCATCTTTTATCCCCTTTACGAAGAGAACCCCGGATTTTCGCAGGAGCTGTAATGAGACCTGTACCGCAACACATTCGGATTCGCATGAGAAGCGGAACTCCCAAATGGCGGAGAAAGCCTTTTAAAAGCTCGAAAAGGGTTAACGACAAGGCGGGGGAGGAGTGCGTTGCATCATCTCCGAACGGGAAAAATCCGAAGAGTGAAGACTTTTGACGCGCGTAAGAGGGACGAGCTTTGTCTTGTCGGATCTCATCTCATACAAGCCCATGCTGGCTACCACACCTTCCGCTGATCACCGCAATATCGTTTCTATAGCCGTAATTTTATTTTTATCTTTTAAACCGAGGACTCTATACCTCATCAAGCATGCGAGACTCCCAAATTTCTCAAGATCAAAATATCGTAGCCGAAATTCGAAATATTGTAGTCTGACGCAGGAATTAAATATCTCATATATTGCAGGGGTTTTATTTGTTTCAATTCATTTCAACTATTGTTAATCTCCATTATTTTTAGTAATTCAAAACATTCCAATACTTTTCGACTTCTCTCGTCTAGGCGTAAAAAGTACGTACTTTTCTTCAGTAACGTTTTTAACCCCCTCCTTTCCCCTTAGTCGACAACCGCAGGATTTATTCCCAACCCTTCTCCCCTCCTGATATGTTACGATGTTTCGCTGAATGAAATTTTAAATTAAGCAATATTTTAATAATCATCGAGAGAAGTTATTTGTAGTATTTGGTTGCAGTAAAACTTGTTTGAAATCGAGCTGCCACATCTTCCGCAGATCACCGCACAATCTTCTCCACGGATGAAAGTACCTAAAACCGATTTTCAACCTATGCCTCCAATGGACTCTCAATACCTCGTCGAGTATGCAAGGTGGGTAAAAATCTCGTACCTAATTTGAATTGCCGTAGTCATAATTCTAAAAATCGAAGTCCTACACTGAAATATATCTCTTCATGTAGGTTTTGTATTCGTTTACGTGGTGTACTTCAACCTTAGTTTAGTTCTTTAGCTTCGTTTATAAACTAAATCTCGTTGCTTTCATAATTCTCTTTTCAAGGCTTATCATCACATTAATCCCTCCTCCCCTTCAATATTTTAAGTTGCCTCAACGTTTAAAACTTTAAATTCTGCAATATTTCAATAAATATAGAGTGAAGCAGTGGTGTAACTATTGGGAGATGAGGGGATAGATACCCCCCAAAGCCTCATAGGAATAAAAAAAATATTAATGCTATTGTCTAATTTTGACATGTTAACTGCATCCGCTTAAAGTAAAATCTTTAGCGCCAAAATGCTGTAAAATGTATTTCCAGGTATGTCAGTTTTCAAAAATTTTCCCTGACTCCCGAATGCCTGGGGGGTGTCCATCCCATCCCCCCAAAGCATATTCCTCTGGAGTGAAGATATTTATAGATATCGAATGCATTAATTTAAATCGTTCGAGCTGCAACATCATCTAATGATCACCGCACTATCGTCGCCAAATCCGAAATTTGAGTTATTTTTATAACGTTTTCGTAAACTCGCTTCGTTGTTTGTCATCTTGACCGGATCAAATCTTGCCACTTAATTTTAACCCATTTTCCGATTAGCTATGAAGCTGACATTATAAGGTTATCTCACGATCAGATGAAAAAGCAATAGTCTAACACTTTTGATATGATTTTAACTGTATCTTGATTGTTACTCAGCATTTAATATTATATACAGAGATTGGTCTATAAAATAGCCACCAAAATCCGATGGCAGCGCTGCGATCGTATAAAGGAGCGAGAATGATAGAGAGACATAACAACCAATTTGTTAACAAATTGAATGTTATAGTGAAACATGCGTCCAACGCTTTACGTTGTATGTGAAGCAAATAATTTAGAGATTCTCTCAGGCTCATACAGGACCTGTTAAAGAGGTAAGCAAGGTACGTGGCTGCGTAGGGCACCAAGCAATAGTCTAAGCGCTCAGTCTAATATCAGTATTAATCAAACAAGGAGATTAAAGGTTGCGGGATGATTTACTTCAAAAATTATTGTAGATGTAAGAATATATTGTTCATTGGATACCCATATATAAAGTATCGGTATTTATTTTAAAATGTACCTAAAGAGAGCCCCTACGACCTCTCAGGTAATTTTTGAGGGGAATAGGACAGAATTCGTTCGCTTAGACTGAAAATATGTCTAGAGCCAGCCCTGGGCTCATATAAAATTTTTGTGTGCCTTTTCTTTCACTATTCACTAAAACGTTGTTTATAAAAAAATTATTTTTATTTTGTATGATTCCTCAGTCAAGATCTCTCCGTACCTCATCAAGCATGCGAGACGAGACGTTCAAAATTCACCGGCGAGTTTCAAAAAAGAAAGAAACAAAAAAATATCACTCTGAGACAGAGGGAAGAATTCCGTTATCTCTTTTCTGGGAGGGAGGTGGGGCGAGGCAAACACTTTCACCCACTCCGGATCCGGCCTCTTCCCCTCCCGCCCCTTGCTCCCGCCGGCGAGTGCCCACGGCTCCCACCGCTGACTCCATCGCGTGAAAGGATCCTACGTGCGCCGATTAACGCTCCAATTTTTTTTCGCAGGTAGAGCGGCGCTGCTCTGACCGGAAGATCTAATTAGCTCGTCTCCTCCGACTCCCTTTCTTCGCTCACTTCATCGCGCGGTCAACGAGTCGGCCTCCCACACCTATTAAATAGTTGAGGACATGTATGTAACTGGGCGTCACAGCGGTGGCAAATCCACATGGGGAAGGACTAGACTACATAATAGGAAAAGGAAAAAATGCATGGGGAAGGACTTAGAATTGGATCTAGAAAGGGGCTAAAACCCATCTGTTAGCCTGTTATTTCGATAAACTTACGCTACGTGCAATCGAAATATTTATAGGGTACTACTTTTCGCAATTATTTCGTTACATTGTAGCAATGATGTGAAATTATCAACAAAAAAATTAACGCTTAATTACAGAGCCGAGCTTCAGCTTTACTTACCGCCGGCGCCGGTCGCGCTGACGGTGGTGTAGGAATATTTTAACCTGGATTGAGTTAAAAGTTACTTTTGTTTACAAAATCCACTCTATGTCGGTATAACCCTTTGGATATATATATTTATTTGTAAATTTTGAGCACATTGACCTGCAATAACAAATTAAAGCACAAATTCGGGTTAAACTTAGCACCCATTTTTCACGCATCTGGTACCACAGTTTTGATACCTTGGAAGCGAAACCGGAAAAATAATCACGAATGTGCGCAACAGCAACGGGGTATCAATTTAGCTAAACACGTCGACATTATGAAAACGCTCAACACGGACAAATCGACATTATAAAGATAAAAAATTTTACTTTTCATGGTGTGCCTTCTTTTGTTCAAACTTAGATCCGCCACTACGTCCCAATACATAAATATTTTCTGTGCAAAATAACTTACTAAGGGAAATAAAGATAGGATTCGCAAACTTGGGTCGACCAGAGGCCCATCAAGAAACCTTAGATGTGTTGCAAGTAGGACGGATGAACTTACTTAAAGCGATAAAGTTGCAACAATTAGAAATAAAAACAATAACTAATTATTCATATAGTGATTTTATCTAAGCGAAAGAATAATCAAAGGCATATTGTTTAATAAATGACAACATTTATCTCCAGAAAACAAATCTGGGTTTCGCCAGAACGGTCGAGCCACCTTCCCAATGCCTCGGGAGGGTCAATTTTTCCCCTCCTTGTCCTTACGTCCCAATCCTTTCCCTCGGGGATGCAACTTGCTTATCTCGGCTACGTTACCGAATTCCTTCTTCCTTCCCGGAACTCCACCCCTTCTTTGGTGGTCTCGGTGAAAATCCACCGAGATTATGACCGGGCTTCTAGGAAGTGATCCTTGCGGGCTCTCGAAGGACATCGATTCCCACTGTGATCAGATATTTCTCTCATACATAGTTCACCTTACTTATACGTCTCATTTCAGACTATTCTTAAACATAAACTCACTTAATAACTGAGAAAATATTATCGTGTTGAAATTTTCATTTGCCACATGACGGAGAAAGTGGAGGATCTGAGAAGATAGAATAGCTTTCTATTATAGTTTTACTTTCATTATAATTTCTTGCTGTTTTTTCTGATAAGTGACCTATATGAACCCCCAAAAAACAAAAATCGAGGAATACATTACTGAAATGGGAAAATTCCGATGCGATTCAGAAAATCGTGAGGAATAAGGATAGCGCAGTTCATAGTTGCTGAAAACCATGGAAGCAGATGACTATGATGCGATGAACGAGGTGATTGAGATGATTATACCCATGAAATATACACGTATAAAATGATATCAAGTGATTAATTATTATTTTAAAAATTAAATGCGATTCCTTATCGATATTCATGGAAATACTCAATGAAATAGGCTTCAACTGCGGTCTAATTCCGCATCGCAATTTGCCTCTAGTTGCGCGCGATTGCGTACATTTCAACTCATGCTATGTTTTAGTTTTATGGATAAAGCTTACTAATTTAATAGAAAACGGGAACTACTATATATTCCTAAGTTTCTACGTGAATTCCTGCTACACGGATACTGTGATCTAACGAAGACTCAATTCGGTACAGCAATAGTGCATTGGCTCTACGGTTTACATACGAGTTACGACATAACATTGGACAGAAGCCAAAAGGGATAAATATTATTATGTGCGGTTTGAATTTGTAGCCACCGCACAGCCACTGGACCTTTGATGTGTTGCTTACAGTATAATATAGATACTACGGACACAGAGTACAGTACCAGCTAACCTCAAACTTTGATGTTTATCATGATGATATGTACAATTGAACAATATCATCCCACGAAGTAATCATGCAATTAAAGTGAAAATTATAGGACATAGCATTAATGCGGAGGGATTTAAGTAAGTGGGGGACATCATAAATTTAAAAAATTTCCTTCCAGTTGACTGTGAAGAATGGGTGGCTGGGACCGACACCTAACATTTTATTTAACTGTTGGATATTTGTATCCATATCAGACATCACACAGTGGACATCCATACCAATAGAGGTTAGTTCTTCAATTGCATCAAAATGAATACATTTCAAAGCCTCTGACTGGCCAGAATTCTTCATGAAGTAGTAGCCAATAGCCTGCTTCCATTCACTGATTATACCTCAGACCATCAATACAAGAGCAGCATTAGTAGCAGTCACACTTCCCTCTTCACCTCTTTTGACAGCCTCTATAACTGCATCCTTAGTTATAGTGTAGTTGAAATGTGGATTCAATGTCATTTCGTAAATACAAATAACACAGTGCTTACTAAAGTCCCCCAATTCGGTCATTTTTGCAGAGAAGTTACTTAAAACAAGTCAGAAATTCCAGTAATTACAGGCAGGTTTGTAAGTACTATCCTAATTCGGCGTAAGGTCCTTGGCGTAAGAGGAGGAATTACTCAAAGAAACTTTGGACTCAAAAAGTAAAAGCCTGATGCCACTGTTTTAATTTGGTGCATATTTTTCGATTTATTATTCTAATCAAAAAGTTTAACAAACCCCTTCATCTTTACAGATACTTGTCACAAAGAGACTCCAACGACCCCTTGCCCTTCAAGTCCTTCAGCTGCTACTTCAGGACCTCATTATGCCTCTTTAAGCGTTGAATTTCCACTCTTTTCTTGTTGAGTAACTTCCTCAAGCGTTGCAATTCCTATTCAGACACACTGATTCCTGGTGGTGAAGTGGTGGAGATGTTCAAATCAATCGGAGCAGTTTCATTACATTGATTCTCTATAATTAATCAAAAGAAATGTTTTCATTGAAAAGGAAATGTCTCGTTGCTTGTTTACGTTTTTTCACTTGTCAAGGAAAATTTCTCGAATAACTACAATTCGGAAAATATCCGTTTTTCATTTAAACAGCGCCACTATTCATGAATACATTTTCGGTACGTATAGCAATTAGGCAACTTAAATACTTGAATCATTCCCATTAGTATTCAATGACAGCGATTTTCATTCACAATAGAAGTAAATTATACTTGTTACTCTCCGACCGACGAGGTTATGTTTACTGATTCAAGGCGCACATGAGGTAAGAAAACATGAATTATCATTCAATATCTAACATAATGAAGCGCAAGGAAGTAATGAAGATAAAAGTGTCCTAAATCATTGATAAATAATTTACACAAACACATTCCATCACCTTTTCTAACAAAACAAGGAGAACGAGTGGAAAAATATATTATCCAACGACTTGGGTCACTATTTCAACATTAAGGTAGTAGAAAATCAGTAAGAATATGTGTCTTACCTTCCATTGGTGTTGCCAATGAGGCCACAATATCTGTAACATTTATCGGTTTCCTCTAAGATCCAACAAGAGGCGGCGATGTTGGGGACATTCAATTTCGTCGGCACCGCATAACTAGGTAATCTGCTCTTTAAAAATATTAAGAAAATACAATCTTCCAAATTCACGCTACATAATTCGCAATTCTTACATAAATAAGATGGACTTCTGTCCTCCAAATCTTTCCGACTAGACCGGTTAACCCACTACTTACTTCTGTAAAAAAAACGTGGTCATAATCTTAAGTAGAACACTTCTCTCAATCGTTACCATACCTATATCAGGCATTTAAATACAATTATGAGAACATAAATAATATTGATATCATAAATAATTTCAAGCTTACCTTGCAGGATCTTTTGGGAAACGGAAAAAACTTAGTTCGCTGTTGGGCATTCCGGAATTATTTTTACAATTAATTGCAGAACACCAAGAGTATCCTCCTCGCCTTTCATTATCCGCCATCGTAATTAGTTCTCACCAAATAATGAAATTTTTATGCGATTCTCACTTCGAAATACGAAGAAGATTCTAAATTTCAAGCCTTCAACCCTTCAAACCACGTTAGAACACTCGAGTCTTCAGATCATTAACGCGCTTACAACATTGCCGGAAGCGCATTACGCGATTGCAGCTGAGGGCGCCCTCGTTCCTCTCTGTATACTCTGTGCTACAGATAGATATCACAGTTAATAAAAACGGAAATGCGTGACTGATGGGGGTGAGCGTAAACAAATGATGGACCGTGGGGAGAATGTACCGGGAAAAATCGTTTTAAAAGGTCTTGCGCGATCTTATCTACCGATGTAAATTTGTGAATTGCGTAAGTTTTTTTAGCAAGCGTGTACGTACTGAATTGCGCGAATTATTTTGAGTATGCGTGTACGTACGTATTGCTTGTTGGCTTCTCGTGTAGGTATCCGTCAACTGAGGCCATTTACCCCATCGAATATAGAAGGGCGTGCTTGTGAGGAAAGAGTGAATGGCAAAAGGATGGAGAGAAACCCGGCGTCTGCATGAGCCTGCTTTTGAACACAGGTGTACCCATTTGTTACATTTCGCAACTGATATTTTGTCACAATGCCAAAATTCGAGTATCGAGCCGCCTATCTAGGTAAAAGTCTCTGTAAACGAAGATTTTTCTTTTTCCATTGACAACGCTTTCAGTTCATGTCAAAATCTCCAGGGGACTCGGCGGCGACCAAAACGATATTGCTACTTATACTTCAAAATTCAATTAAAAATAGCATAAAGCTTAAATAGTTTTCTTTCTAATTATAAAATAATGGAAGTAAACCAAATCATCAGTATTTTTACACGAATGAATGCTCTATTATGCTCTATATGTATGCCCATTTATGCTCTATATTTTTTTAATGTCCATAAATTGCCTGAAAGCTATTTTTGATGAGGGTGAACTTCTCTAAAAATGAGTGATTTAACGCGAAAGGCGTTTTTATCACGCAGAAACCATGTTTGCCGAGTTCCACCGGCTACATTGATCAACGAAATGCCATAGTAATAGCCAACATCATAGGCCATAGAGTGCAGAATACGAATAATACTATCAGAAATTCCGAGGAAAAAGTAAAAAAAAAACACTTTCGACCAGCTTTTTTCTACTTGGAATCACTGAGCGGCTCCTCCGACCATTTTTCTTCTCTTCTCCCTACATCCTCCTCGATGCCCGGGAATAGAAGTCTCTGACGTATGAGCCTATCCCCTGGAGTGTATCCCCTCGGGCCCGCCATGGGTTCCGTTTCTGTTGTCGTGCCTCCTCTGTAGCATTCGAACCCGGATCCTGGAGATGGTTTTGCGATTAATATTTTGTCGCGATGTCGCAAGATGAATGTCACGTCTCCTTCATTCCCTTATGCCTGAGTTTGAAGCCGGGTCCTAAGCATGCTTTGAGATTTCAGTACAATGACAAAATATCAGTTTCGCCCCTTTTCATTCCCATAAACAAAGCCGTGCACTCGAGATGGCTTTGAAGTTCGGATTGAATAAATTATTTTGATCCAATGATTTCCGGCTCAACTTTGTGGAGGTTGAAGTTCACAATTGACAAAATGACTTCGTTTTCTTCCACGGAAATCCGTGGGAGAAAACGAAGTCATTTTGTCAATTGAAACGAAGATTGCTTTGGTACAACATGTTTCAACCTCAAAAGGTCATTTTCAAGTACAAAAAAGTTATTGAAAATGACCTCTTGAGGTTGAAACATGTTGTACCAAAAAAATAAGCCCGTGGAGAAAACGAAGTTATTTTGTCAGTTATGACAGTATTTTGATGTTGTAACTCAATGTGTTTCGATTGTAGGAACTATAAATTCATCAATTCCATTTCACCCCTGTTAATCCCTTTCAGCCTCGGTAATTTGAAAGTTTTTGTCACTTTCAGATTTTTCTTGGTTAGCCTTGAAATCAACTTTTTCAGGAGAGATATCACGGAACAGCATATTAAATTACACACAAATATATCGAACTACCCACTTAATTTT